>NC_051396.1:472426-479926 GCF_015228065.2 Penaeus monodon | reverse complement strand
TATATATGTATGCACACACACACACACACACACACACACATACGGACACATTTGGACACACACACACAGATATATATATATATATATATATATATATATATATATATATATATATATATATATATATATATTTTTTTTTTTTTTTTTTTTTTTTTTTTTTTTTTTTTTTTAACAGTAGGTTCATGTTTGAGCCGCTGTGGTCACAGCATGATACTTAATTGTAGTTTTCATGTTTGTAATGCTCTTGGAGTGAGTACGTGGGTCCCCAGTTCTTTTCCACGGAGAGTGCCGGGGTTACCTTTTAGGTAATCATTCTCTCTATTTATCCGGGCTTGGGACCAGCCCTGACTTGGGCTGGCTTGGCCACCCAGTGGCTAGGTAGGCAATCGAGGTGAAGTTCCTTGCCCAAGGGAACAATGCGCCGGCCGGTGACTCGCACCCTGGAACTCAGATTGCCGTCGTGACAGTCTAGAGTCCGATGCTCTAACCACTCGGCCACCGCGGCCATATATATATATATATATATATATATATATATATATATATATATATATATATATATATATATATATATATATATATATATATGATATTCACGCCAATGATCACGGGAATATACCCTAGTGCACTGAGCAGGCCCATGCTCATCAGTCCACATTAGACAGGGCCACCCTGATGAAACGGCTTATCAATGACATCCCGGCTAAAGTACTCCCCCTCCCACCAAGATACACCTAAATCAGTAAGTGCCGGGTAACTCGGGTGTCTACTCTCAATCAAAAACCATGACTGCACAAACAGAGCAACGGCCCTCATTCCCCGGAGGCGAAGGAGCCCCTGGTTACGGCGACCATCAGGATTGCAGAGGGTGCAAAAAATCTCGCCCCACGTTGATGAACCTTTGCAAATATAATATAAGAAGTGAATCCCATTTCACAATAATTACCTGAGACTTTAATGCCAAAATAGGTAAAAAGACAGAAAGAAAAATCGTAGTGGGTACTCGTGGAAAGTGGCACTAAGAATCAAATGCTAGTCGATTTTACTGAAGCTCGATCACTCAGTGTCATGAATACATTCTTCAAAAAAAGACTAGATCGGAAGTGGACTGGAAGTCACCATCTGACATACAAATCGATACTGATTTTATAATTTCAAATAGGCGCGATATTGTAAAAAAATGTGGAAGTTGTTAATAAAGTAAATGTTGGCAGCAACCATAAAATGGACAGCGGCCAAGTTAAATTACACCTCAGAATGGAAAGGTACAAAATCATAGGAAACCACAGCCAAATTTAACTACTTTGAAGACCAGAGAGACAGAATTTAATCTTAACATGCAATACAGATATTCCCTTCTCAGCGACGAAGATCTCAACATTAACCAAATCAACAAACACGCTGCACGTGAAGTAGGCGATAAGAATGCCAAGCAAAACTCCAGCAAGCTCTTGGTAGAAAATAAACAACTTATACAAAAACGTAGAGTCATGAAAATATCGTCAGGGACAGAATAGAATTAGTTGAACTAACAAAGGCTATAAAAAGAGAGATGTGCTGAAATTCAATGCTCAAATAATAAATAAAACAGTGATCTCAGGTTCCAGCATGAAAACATCGAAAAGGAGACTCGGAATAGGGAGAAATCACATGCATGCAGTAAAGAAACCTGCGGAGAAGTGACATAAAATCTAAGAGTAGTGGAAGACTTTTACAGGGATCTATACAGCTCAAATGAACAGCCACTGATTGAAACGAACGCGGTAACTAGAGACATACCTAACATCAGAACAGAAGAAATCACTTGAAGGCATGAAGAGAGGTAAAACACCAGGTGAAGACGGAATTAGTGTTCACCCCATAATAGATGCAGGAGATATTGCGACAGTAAGACTGGCCAATCTTTTTAACAAATGCCTTCTCAACAGAAAAACTGAAAAGCCTGAAAAAAATGCAACAATTATTTTGATACACAAAAAGGGGACAGAAGGATCTAAAAAAAACTACCGACCCATAAACCTTCTTTCAGTTATTTACATAACGGATGAGGGCGACGTGGATCAGGGAACAGACAAAAGTGAAAGATATATTTGGAAGCATCAAAAAAAAAAAAAAAAAAAAAAAAAAAAAAAAAAAAAAAAAAAAAAAAAAATTGCAATGGGCAGGACGACAGATGGACAAAGAAAGTAACAGAGGCCACGGCCCAGACCAATGACAAGAAGGCGTGACGAAATAACGAAATTTGGGGGCCAAAAAATAAAAAACGCAAGACAGACGAGGCTTGGAAAGATTGGGAGAGGCCTACGTCCTGCAATGGATTGATTCAGGCTGATGGTGATGGTGATATTTAACTCTCTATCTATCTATCGCTATATCTATCTATATATACACACACACACATACACACACACGCACGCACGCACGCACGCACGCACGCACACACACACACACACACACACACACACACACACACACACCACACACACACACACACACACACACACACACACATATATATATATATATATATATATATATATATATATATATATATATTATGTATGTGTGTGAGGATTTCGAAACTGTTGTCTCGTTTTAATAAATCTAGTTTGTGCATTGTTGCTTTTTCTATCATATATATATATATATATATATATATATATATATATATATATATATATATATATATATATATATATATATATATATATTGCTACGCCAGTGGGTCTTTGTCTCTGTGCAAAACATGTGTTAACATGAAGGGACCTGGGCAAACATGACGCAGCTGGCTGGGAGCGGAGGAACAAGCCGAGAGATGCAGTTGGGTGCTGCTCCTGTGAAGACCTCGTGTGTGCCTTGTGACCTGAGATAAACCTGGTGTTGCCCTGTTATAAGCTGTATTGTGCTGTGTGACATGCTGGTTTCCCCCCTGTATTGTGCCTATAGAAAAGTGTACGGGTAAAATAACTTGTGTAAATAAAGGAAAGACTGTCATTTTGTGTTTATTTCGTGCCCTGCCTCGCCACTTGGCGTTTCCTCTCCTGGTGTTCTGGGACGCTGTGGTGTTCGGTGCCTCTTGGAGCTGTTCAGTGTTCACGACCCTGTGGATCACGCCGTCTGCCTAGCCTGCCTTGTGTTGGTGGCAGAGAGCCCGAGGGGGCCCGGCATAACAATTTGGTGTCAGGAGTGGGATTTGTGTTTGATCAGTGGAGACGCGCCGATTTATCATGTGGTCCAAAGATGGCGGCAGCCATGAGGGAAGAGGCTATGACTGAGGCAGGCACGAGTAAGGTGAACCCGACCCAGATGGCCTGATCACTGCCATGCTGGCCGGTATGAGGGGGAGGAAATGGCACAAAGGGCAGAAGAGCGGCACAGAGGACACACGAGCAGGCGCACCATCCTCGTCGAGATGCAGGCAAGGAAGGCAGAGGAACAGTTCTGCCGACTTGCTGAGGTGCTACAGAGCAATTTTTGCATCTGTGAAGATGGAAACTCAGCAGTACACCGACAAGGCCTGCAACAGCATGAAGAGTGAAACTGATGGAGGGGGTTTGCAGACTCTGAAGGGCGAGGTTCAGGACCTGGGGGAGGAATGAAGGCGGAAAGGCGGCGTCATGGGGTAGGAACGTTGCAAGCAGAGAAGGCAGCGAGGTTCTGGCAACAGATCCAGAGTGTCAGGTTTAACTGGGGTCGCCTGGGGTCCGTGGCAGGAAACCCCCGGGCCTCGCAGCGTCGTGTCGGAGCCAGTGGTCGCTGCAGAAGGCTGGGGACCCATCGGAACCGCCCCCTTTGGATATAGGTGGCGCAAACTCGGACCCGGTAAACCCCGCCTCGTTGCCTCCCTCACCCCCTTCCCCCCCCCCGGGCGTGTTAGTTCACGGCCTCCAGACATTCTGTGAAGTGTAAGCTAGCTGAGTACGACGGGAAGGTGGCCTGGAGGCATATGTCGCCCATTTGAAATGCTGGCATCCCCCAAAGGCTGGAGCCAGGAAGAGAAGGCCCTGCAGCTGGTAACAGCGCTAAGGGGCCCCACGGTGGAAGTGTTGGGGCATCTGCCGGCATCCCAACAGGCCTCTTACACCCAGCGTGGCAGAGGCTTTGAACGCCGTTCGGGCACCACCACCAGGCCGGGGTATATCGGGCCCACTTGAAGAAGCGGACCCCGTGAGCGTGGCGAGACACTGTCCCAGCTGGCGCAGGATGTGGAGGCGCTGGTAAGGAGGTCGTACCCTGCGGCTGCGGAAGAGATGATCGTGGTCCTGGCCCGTGATTTCTTTGTTGACGCTTTACAGGACCAGCAGCTGCAAATCTACGTCAAGCAGGCACACCCTGAGGACCTGCAGGTGGCGCTGGCGAGGGCCTTGGAGTTCAAGGCCTTCCTGAAGGCAACGAGTGGCCTAGGGCCAGCTGCTCAGCCCCGCCGTGACGTCCGGGGCCGGAAGGCTAAAGTGGAAAAAAATAGCATTGGAGGAGGGAGCCCGAAAAACTTTCCAAGGCTTGTGTTGGGGCTGCGGAGAGGTAGGGCACAGACGTAGTCAGTGTCAGAGGGAGCGGAGAACACGTCCTCTCAACCGGACGGATTCTGATGCCTTCCAGCAGTGCTGCAAGGACTGTGGCAGGTATGGTCACCATCCGAGTGCATATCCTAAGGCTAAGGAAGTGGTACAGGCGGAAAAGGCTGGAGACCGAACCCAGCCGTCCTCGGTTCCCGGGCCCCGACTTGGGTAAGCTGCCGTCGAACCAGCACGATGCAGGTGGAGGGCTCAATAGATGGGAAGCCATGCCACCTGACAGTGGACACTGGGGCTGAGAAGACCCTAGTGCGGCCTGATATGTTGGCCAATATGCAACTTCCAGATGCACCACAGAGACTGTGTGGTGTCATGGGGCATTGTGTGCAGCTCAAGGGGCCAGTGGAGGCTCGTATTGGCGTGGGCAGCACGGTGCAGAGGCTGCCGGTGTATGTGGCCGATCTGGACGAGCACTGTTTGCTGGGCCTTGACTACCTGACGCAGAGTAAGGTGTGTGTTGACCTTGGACGGAAGCTGGTGAGGGTGCACGGTAAAAGGGGTTTGCCCTTGCTTCCAGAGGTTGGCTGTGCAGAGGTAGTTAAAGCTGAGCGACTGAAACCTTGCCCCCAGGACAGAGTCTAGAATCCGGTGTCGACTGTCAAGAGTGATGCGTGGAGTAGAGGGCCTCGTGGACCCCAACCCAAAAAACTTGCAGCTGGCTGAGGGTTTGTAGCGGTTGGGCGGAGCCTTGTTGGACCAGGGAGGGGTTAGTTACAGTGTTGGTAGCCAACTTCTCCGATAAGGCCCAGAAGGTGCCAGCTGGTGCAAAGCTGGGCACTTGTGAAGAAGTGGAGCGTCCAGAAGAGCCCGTCGGGGATGAGGAGTTGGTTGGTGTGGGGCCGTTGCCTGACTTCCTCGAGGACTTGGCGCACCGGAGCGCCGCTAACCTGACCGAAGCACAGACAGAGAAGATGCGTCACACCCTGTCTCAGTATGCAGATGTGTTTAGCAGGGTGACTTGGACCTGGGCCGCACAGGATTGGTGAAGCACCGCATAACACCGGAAGTAGTTGCCCATCAAGAGTCCCCCCCGACGTATTCCCACAACCAGGCGAGGCGAAAAGAGAGCAGCGCACTGTCAATGAGCTGGCGGCACAGGGGGTGATTGAACGGTCAGACAGTCCATGGTCATCAGCGGTAGTCCTGGTGAAAAAAGGCGGCACACAACGCTTCTGTGTGGACTACCGGGCGCTGAATGACATGACTATCAAGGCCCTCATTCCCATTGCCGAGAATTGATGACACACTCGATGCATTGGTGGGGGCCAGGTGGTTCTCCACACTCGACCTGAAGTCGGTTACACCAGGTGGAGATGGCGGAAGAGGAAAAGCCAAGACTGTTTTTTCCTTCGGGCAAGGCCTGTGGCAATTCAATGTCATGCCCTTTGGTCTCTGCAATGCCCCTGGTTGTTTCGAGCGTCTGATGGAGAGGGTATTGGATGGCCTGCATTGGAAGACGGCACTTGTCTACATTGATGACGTCATCGTCTTCGGGAGCACCTCGAGGAGGAGCTGGGCGGCTAGAGGAAGTACTACAGCGTTGAGGAAGGCCAACCTCAAACTCAGCCCCAAGAAATGCTCGATGTTCCAGAAATGAGGTGCCATTTCGGGGGAAATGTAAGTCAGTCAAAGACGGTGTGCGCACCGACCCACAGAAGGTGGCGGTGGTGGAGAAGTGGCCAGTTCCACCAAGGGTGGCGGAAGTCAGGAGCTACCTGGGCCTGGCACATACTACCGCCGCTTTGTACAGGACTTCGCCAGTGTAGCGGCTCCTCTCCACCGACTTACACGAAAAGGGGAGTGCTTCCGTGGGACGAGGCGTGTCAGTCTGCATATGACAACCTGATGAAGGCCCTGATGGAAGCAACGGTCTTGCCCTATCCAGACCCCAAGCTCCCATACCTTTTGGACACTGACGCTAGTGCGGAAGGCATCGGGGCAGTTTTTTGTCCACAGATAAAGGACGGGAAGGGGTATGTCGTGGCCTACTACAGTGCCAAATTCGCAGGCCTGAACGCAACTATTGTGTGACAAGGAAAGAGTTGCGGCGGTGGTGAAGAGTCTCCCAAACACTTTCACCCATACCTCTACAGTGCCGAGTTCACCATCCGGACTGACCATGCTGCCCTACAGTGGTTGAAGTCGCTGAAGGTAGCAGAGGGTCAGCTGGCAAGGTGGTTAGGGCCTTGAACAGTACAACTATCCATCGTCCACCGCCCGGGGCGTGTCCATTGCAACGCTGACAGCCTGAGTCGATGCCCGTGTGGGGGTAGTTGCTCACACTGTGTCCCGAAGGACTCTGATCCTGTGTGCCTCCGTCTGCAGGTGCTGGAATGTGCCACTAAAGGGGATGATGAGTGGCGTAAGGCACAACGTGAGGACTCTGACCTTGCTCCCATTGTCCAGTAGCTTGAGGCTCTCAGTGGACGCCCCAGTTGGGAGGCCGTGGGCTGCGGAGAGCCCCACCACAAAGTTTCTGGGGGACCAGTGGGGAAAAATTACAAGTGGATCAAAGCGGTTTTTAGTGAAGCGCTGGGGGGCAGTTGAGTGAAGTGGACAGTGACACGTGGGTATTTGTAGTACCCAGAGCCATGCGTGCTGAGTTGCTGAGGGAATTACATGCCGGGGTTACCAGTGGCCACTTTGGGGGAGAAAAAGACCCTGAGCCGTCTCCGTCAACGCTTCTACTGGTGGGCATGAGAAGTGACGTGTCTGAGTGGTGTAGAGCATGTGATGTGTGTAGTGCAAAGAAGGGCCTCGCTAGAAAGAACCGTGCCCCGTTCAGGTGTACTGTGTGGGAGCACCCATGGAACGGGTGGCAATAGACTTGCCGGTCCGCTGCCTCTCATGCCACAAGGAAACCGATACATCTGTGTGGGAATGGACGATTTCTCAAAGTGGCCTGAGACAGATGCACTACCCAACC
>NC_051396.1:385902-390902 GCF_015228065.2 Penaeus monodon | reverse complement strand
TTTACCCGGTTCGGGGCCCGGCATGCTTTGGCTGGCATCCCCCCCCCAACGGCTGGCAGGCAATTAAGGTATTTCCCTTTCCCAAAAGGGAGCAATGCCCCGGGGCCCCGAACACTCGAATCGATTGCCCGTCGTGACAGTCTTGAGTCCGATGCTCTAAACCACTCGGGCCCCCGCGGCCCTCTTTTTTTTTTTTTTTTTTTTTTGGGAGGGTTCATGTTTTTAGCCGCCGTGGTCCAGCATGATATTAAATTTTGTTTTCATGTTGTATCCCTTGAGTGAGTACGTGGGAGGTCCCCCCCGGGGAGGGCCGTGTTACCTTTTTTGGGATTCATTTTTCTATTTATCTGGACGGGGGCCCACTGACTTAGGCTGGTTGCCCCCCAGGGGTAGGTTTGCAAAACGAGGGGGTTCCTTGACCAATGTTAATTATATTATTATTTAAAAAATAAAAATATTATAAAATATATAAAAAAAAATGATATAACAAAATAAAATAATAATATTAAAATAATTTTAAAAATACATATTTAATTATTAAATATATATAATATATATAAAAAATATATACAACTAAAAACAAAATTTTTAAAAATTCAATTCCCCCCCCTCTCTCCTCCCCTCTCTCTCTCTCCTATTATATATATATATATGAAAATATATATATATATATAACATACTATATATAATATAATATAATATATATTATAAATATATTAATAAATCAACAAAACCCAAAAAAAAACATATATATATAAAATTATATAATAAATATAATTATATATATTTTAAAATATATTATTATTATATATATATATTTGTGTGTGTGTGTGGTGTGTGTTAATTTATTTTTAATACATCCATAATATAATATTATAATATATTAATATATATATATAATTTATAAATTAAAATATATTTTATCTGTATATATATATATTATTATATATATATTTAAAAAATTTATATATATTATTTATATAATACATAAAAAATATTATTATTATTATAAATATATTTTATATTAAATTTTTAATTAATAATAATAAAACAATACATATATATATATATATATATATTATATATAATATATTAATATTTTATTTAATTTATAATTTAAAAATTATTTTTATGTACAAATAAATCAATAACCCCACACACACACCAAAACACAACACCACACACACACACACACACAAAAATAAATATATATATATATATATAATATATATTAAAAAATATATATTATATATATATTACACAACACATATATATTGTATATATAATTATAATATATATATATATATATTTATTATATTAATATTTTATATATAAATATATAAAAAGTGTTGTGATGTATATTTGAAATTTTTATATCATCAATTTTATATATATATATAAATTTTATATATAATTATATAATATATTTTTTTATATATATACTTTTATAATATAATATATTATATTAAAATATTTTATATATATATATATAATAGATAAATTTCAAAAAAAAAAAAAAAAAAAAAAAAAAAAAAAAAAAAAAAAAAATAATATATATATTATATTAAAATTTAATATATATATATTTGTATGTTTAAATATTCAAATATACATCACAACACTTAATTATAATTAAAATATATTATAATATATATATATATTATTTTTTTGATTGGTTTATTTTGATTTTTATAATATATTTTAGATTTAAAAATATATATAATATATATATAATTTTTATAATAAGTAACTATATAAAAAGAAATAAAAATTATAAAACAATATTATTATATATATTAATATATAATATATAAAAATATATATATATATATAATATAATTAAACAAACAAACAACCAATAAAAAAATATATATATTAAAAAATATATATATAAAATATATATATATAATATATAATATATATATATTGTGGGTGGGGGTGGGTGTTGTGTAATAATTGATTTATATGTACAACATGTATATTATATATAAATATATATAATGATATATATATAAATATATATTATATTTAAAAAAATAAAATATTATTGAAAAATGTATACTACAACATATTTTATAATAATTTTATAAATATAATTTTGATATATAATATATATATTTTATTAATATATATAATATTTTAGATATTTAGAAATATTTCATATAATATAATATAATATAATAAATATAAATATAGAAAAAAATATAATATATATATATATTTTATATATATATAATTTGAAGTATTTATATATAAATGAATACACACACACACACACACACACACACAACACACACACACACACCACACACACCCCACACACACACAAACCCCACACACACACACTATATATAATATAAATATTAAAATTATATATATATATAAATATATATTAATATATATATGTAATTTTATATATAAAATATTAATATATATAATATATAATATTATAATATAAAAATTATATACTTATATTAAAATATATATTATAGAAAAATATATAAAAAATATTTTAATATATATAATTAAAATAATATATAAGGGGTGTGTTAGTATATATTGATTTATAAATACTTATTATTTATATTTTTTATATTAATAATATATTTTATTAATAAATACAAATTAATTTTAAAAAAATAATAATTATATAAATTTTTTTATTTTTCAAAATTTTAATTATATAAAATTTTAAAATTTTTTTATTTATATATTATATATTTATATATATTTATTATATATTTATGTATTTAATTAAAACAAAAAATACCACACATACAACACACCACCCCCCCCACCACCCCCACATCCCACCTCCCACACACACACACCACACATATAATTTTTTAAAAATATTATATATAATAATAATTAAATAATATATTATATTATATTAAATATATATTATTGTGGGTGTTTGGTTTTGTTGGGGTGTGGTTGTGTGCGTGGTGTTGTGTGATGTGTATAAGATTTATATATCTTATATATAAATTTATAATATATATTAAATTTTATTTATTGAAAAATATTCATACATATATTAAATATTTTTTTAAAATTTTTTTTATATATTAGAAAATGTTTTAAAAATATATTTTTAAAAAATATTTATATTTATTATCTATATGAATATTATATAAAAATATATATTTATTATATTATATATATAAAATATAAAATATTATTATATTTAATATTTATATATAATTATATATATATATATATATATAATTTTTATATGAAAAAAAAAAACACCACAGTAGAAAATGAAACTAAACCCTAACTTTTGAAAATTTTACAGTTTCCCCTTCAGACGAAAACCGAAATTTGATCCATTTTTTTTTGGTTTTTTTCACTGAAGAGAAACTCGTGAAGAGTTCGAACGTTTCGGTTTAGTTTCTTTTTTCTGTGTGTTTCTTTTCATCTTTGGTACACGTTTCTGTGTTTGTGTTTGTGTCATATATATATATATATATATATATATATATATATTATAATTTTAATTTTAAAATATATATTATATATTATATATTATATATATATATATATATGGGGCCCGGTGGCCAATGGTTGAGCGTCGGGCTAAAACTGTCACGACGGGAACTGCATACATATATCAACAAATACTTTAAATATATATTATATATAAATTAATATATATATAATAATTTAAATAATCAACAACACACAAACACACACCACACACCACACACACCACAACACAAACACAACACACACAACAAATTTTAAAAATATAATAATTTTATTATTAAATTTTAATATATATATATTTAAAAGTGTACACACCAAAACACCCCCCACACACACACACACACACACACGCACACACGCACAAACCACACACACACACACACACACCACCCCCAACAACAACCCACAAAAAAACACACACACACACATAATAAATTAAATTTTAAAAAATTTTAAAAAATAAATTAGTATGGATGTATCTACTATTATTTGATTATTATATTAAAATATATTTTAAATATAATATATATATTTTTAAAATATTAAATATATTTATATAATTTTTTATATGTAATTTATACTAAATACTATCTTATAAATTTCATATTAAAAAATATATATATATATATATATTTTATATAATATATATATATATAATATAATTTTTTATATATAAAAATAATTAATCTATATATTATATATATTAATATTTTTTATATATATAAATTTTATTTCTATTAAATATTATATTTATATTATATTAATTAATATAATATATTTTTTTATTTTCTATATATATTTTTATTTTTTAATAAAACTTTTTATAATTTTATATATATATAAATATTATATATAAAAACCCAAAAACACCCCACACACACCCACAACATACACCAAAACCCACACCCACAACCACATACACACACAACACACAAACCCCCACACACCCCAATTTTATATAATATTAATTTTTATTATATAATAATATATATATAAAAAATAAATTTTAAAATTATAAAGTCCACACACAAACACACACCAAAACCCCACAACACCCCACCGCACACCACCACACAAAAACCACCACAACCACACACACACCAAAATAATATAAATAAATAATAAAATTTTATAGGATTTATATATAAATATATATAAATTATATTATATTAAAATTTTATTATGTAGAAACTATTAATTATTATATAAAATTATATTAAAATATAAATATATTATTAAATATTTATTTTATATATATTATATAATACAAAAATTATAAATATTTGTATTTTATTATATATATATTTAATATTTAATTTATACATAAATAAACTATTTTAATATAAATATATTATATATATATATATATATATAAATATATATATATATATATATATAATAATAAATATTAATACATATTTTAAAAACATTTACATATATATATATATATATATATATTTTTATATATATATATAAATATATATATATATATTTTATATATTATAATA
>NC_051396.1:378402-383402 GCF_015228065.2 Penaeus monodon | reverse complement strand
AGAGCCCCCGGGGCTGTCAGAAAAAGCAGCCGGGTTTGTCGCTTTTGTTCACTACCTTTTTAATGGCAGATTTTAGGGGCTACTGACTGGGCCCATCATTGTGCTTGTCCGGGTTGAAATACCCCACTTTCTTCAAAAACTTATAAAGGAATTAGTACCCCAAACCCCCTTTCTGCCCCCTAAAGGGCCCAAAGGGAGGCATCACAGAAATTTGCAAGTGGGGGGGGTGCAATGGGGGGGATGTAGTATTTTCATCTATATATTTCAAGAAAAGGGCTTTTATTTCCCTTTTTTTGAAGCAATGGATTTGGGCCCCTGTTAGTTTATAAATATAACCCTTGTACATAAATTTCCCTGTGCCAAGGAGCAGTAAGTACTGTTTCATGAATTTTAAATAGCTTCGTTTTTTCCCAAATCCTTTGAAGAAACATGTTTAGTATGGGGCATTTTTTATTTTTCCATTCAAGTTGGAATGTATAGTTTGGGGATTTACCCGGGGTCGGGTATGCCTAATTCTGAAATTTATCTCTTTTGAGAGAAATTGGGGGTTTGTGGTCTGGGAGAATCTGCAGGAGTCGATGCCAAGAAAATGGGTGTTAATTTGGGATGACGCGACTGTGAATAGGGGAAAGGTTAGCTCTTTCCTCATGCCCAAAAATTTTTGGCAGTCGTGGGCACCCCAATATATTTCTCAGGGGCCTTGTTCTTTTAAAACCAAGGGGTTTGAGGGCATTTGGGGGGAAACATACAAAGAACTGGGCTTGCATAGTTATCTTTGGACCTAAAAAAGGGAGATATACTAAACCTTAGGCTCTCAGGGGGGGCACCTATATATCTGTTCCTTATTTTAGTGCAAGGGTTTTTAAAGGGCTAAAGGGAAACTTTCCTTTGATGTTTTGAACAATACCCTTGGAAAAGCGAGAATGCGCAAACATGAGGTGGGGAGCAGTAAACCAAAAACACCAAGATTTTTATAGGGGGCAGTTCTTGAAATATTTTTTTCCTTTCCAAACCCTTTGGAAAATGTAAGGTATTTTTACGAGACCCGGAAATATACTTATTTTTTTTTTTTGGGTTGTTTATGATTTCCGGGGGAAGCACATTTTTGCAAAACCTCCGTAGAATGAAAACCCCCCCTACCCAAATCCCAAAATAAAATGTCATCAGCAAAATGTTTGTGATCTGCATGGGTTTTTCCTAACTCATCTTTAAGTTTAAAAAAGGGGGAGTGCATAATTTATTTTAAAAACCAGTGTAGGGGACTTACCCCCCCTTGTGGAGTGCCTAGTTTTTAATTCGCCAAAAGGCCTGTAGGCGCCTTTCCCACACTTTTTCTCTTCTCAAAGATAGTAATCCTTAATCCAGAGCAAAAGGGCTTGCCCTTAACTCCCAAGAGGTTAGTTCAGGGAAAAAAAAGTCTATGAAGAAAGGAAAGACTCTTGCATTACTTCCACTTGGGTACTGGGGGCTAAAACACATTTGGGGCCCTTTCCCCCTTTTAAAAAGCCAAAGACAGTGGAGAATCAGGTCCTTGATCTGGTGGGGGTAAACGGTAAGGGGTTTCTTTCACGGGTTTTAGCCCAGGCGGGGGAACATTGGAAAAAATTGGTCTATTTTTATCCCGGCCGTCCTGGTTTTTTGGGTGGGAATGATGGTTTTTCTTGTTTTCCAAGTGGTAGGCAAGGGTGCCTGCTGTGTAGGTTAAATTGAAGAGATCAAGAAGAGGGATGATGTCATAAGTGATTCCCCTCATCCCCAGGTGCCCGGGATTTTTCTATCTTAATGGTGCAAGGGGTTTTTTCCCCTTTTAAATTTGGGGCATCACCCCCTTTTAAGAGGTGGTTTCTGAAATCAATTTTGCTTTTTTTTGGGTTGATTTAAGGGAGATTGCGTTATGGATAATGGGAAAAGGGGGGCTTTTTTTTCCAAAAGAAGAGTCCTCCAAAACCTTAATTTGGGAAAAGATGAGGGGGCCCCCGTCTGGGTGTGGGTGGGGGGTTTTAAATGGGATGTATTGCCTTTAATTTTTGCTTTTCCCCTTTCCCTAAACCCTTTCTCATGGGTGTCATGGAGTCAAATTTATTCGCCCGGCATAAAATTTTTCCCCCCCCGTTTTGAGTTAAACAACCTTTATTATGGTTTTTTTCTAAAAAACACAAGATCCCCAGCCAAATTCGGTTTTTTCCCCCCCGGTGTCGTAGGTTTTACTTACTGTAGATGTATAGCCTTTTTAAGAAGTTTTTTTCCAGGGTTTTTTTTCAGTTTTTTGTGCACGTCTACCCTGGGGGGTAAAGACCCGTGCTTTTTAGGGGTTTTTGGTTGAAGCTGGGGGAATGATGTTGCCAACTTGTTGACAGAGAGTTCATTAAAGTGATCCCGGCTGGTTTTGGGTAAAATCTTCATTTTCCACAGGGAATTCTTTCAATTAATTTATCAATTTTTTTGTAGCAAGTTGGGGACCGAAGGCGTGGCTGGGGTGGGGCTCTTTTCCCAAAAAGGAAGAGTATACTTAATTTCCCAGTGATCACTAAATAAGAGGGGATGACTTTTGCAGTTTCTTTGGGAGTGTGTGCTGAAATTTTAAGAGGGTATATAGTCCATTTTTCTGCCCCCGATAATGAGTTTTTTTTTAAAGGGGGATAATAGGTTTTATTTGGGGGCACTATATTTTTGGGGATAGTTTATAAAAAAACCTTACCGTTTTTGCCAAGGTTTCTTCCCTCGGGGCCTAGGGGAAAAGGAAAGGGGAGCATTAAAAACCCCCCACAATAAGACAGTATCACATGTTCATGCAGTCAGGGGGTTTTTGGTACCACCTCACTAAATGTGGATTGTATACATTAATTAAAGGTGATAGATTTACCAAAAAGAAAAATTTTTAAAACTAAGATATTCAACCCCAAGGGGTTTTTCACCTTGTCATCAATCACTTTCGAGGAATTGATTCTTTATGTAAATACCAAACCCTCTCGTAGAGGGATTAGCAAAAATTTTTGGGCTGTCATAATATTTTGGGATCCTGCAATTTTTTTATAAAGAGGCACTAGTTCTGACTTCCCGAAAGGGAAAACACCCCAACATTTTTTGGAAGTGAAAGGGACTGGGAAAAGTTTTCTTTTTCGTTTTTGTAAACTGTTAATGTTTGGGGAATACATTTCAAGAGATTTCTTTGGAACATTTTTACTTTACCATTTTTTCCCAAAGGGCCCTACAGGGTTTTGCCCGTTGTTGACCCAGGAGGAACCCTAAACATTTTTTTCCCGAAAGTGGAATTTTGGGGGGGGCCATTTGCTGTTGCATCATGGGGATCATCTGCTCCATCGCCGAACAGAAATCTTTAGCAGATCCTTAATTTTTTCGTTGGAACTCTTGGTTTTGTCCGGGTGCGTGAGGGCTGACTGTAAAATGATGCTGAAGCTTTGGGGCAGGAGGTGGCACTAAAGGGGGGGTACCCGCAGGGTGGGGGTCCCAAGCTGGTGCAGAAGCTGTTTCCAAACATTGGTGCTGGGGGGGGGGGTGCAGCTGGTGCTGAAACTGTTGCTGATTTCTTAATTGACGGGGGCTGGAACTCCTGTTGGACTGGTACTGTGGGGCCGGGGCCATGGTTTTCCCCGGGAGGGGGCCCCCACTGTTGACCTTCGCAGGGTGGGAAAATTCCCCCACCTTTATCCCAAAGGGGGGCGGGGGTTTTGGGGGGGGCGGTTTTGGGGGGGAGGGCTTTCCCGTTTTTTTTTCATTTATTTTTCTGTTCTTTTTTGGGTAGAAGTGCACAAAAGGGGGAAATTTGGGACGGTCCTTTTTGGGATTCACACATTTTGGGGGATAAATTTTTCCCCCTCTCGTGGAAAAGGCACGTGTTCCGTGGCCCCACTTTTGGGAGTTAGACAAAACGGGGTCAGGGGGTTTTAAGGTGGGACACCTGAAGGGTGCCATTCCCTCAAAATTTTTAATTTTTTGGGGAATTTTCCTCCCCCTCATACGTTTTGGACTCTGGGTCCCTCATTCCTTTTAAACTTCATGCGGCTCGCATGGATGGGAAAGTTTGTTTATAGAGTATCTCTTCCCGTTTTTGATTTTCCCCTTGGGGTTTAACACAATGAGTTGTGCCCTTTTTCCTTTTCCAAAGACTTTGGCTTTTTTTAAGGACTTTACCCCCTTTCCCCAAAAGTTGTTTTTTTGGGCAAGAAATTTTTTCGTTCTTGCACCTACATATACACTATTTCTTCCTATTTTTTAATTCCCAAATTTACCCGTGTGGGCCTTTTGTAGGGGTTTCCCTTTTTAAAGGGCCCGAGGACCCAACGATACTTTTCCCCCCTGTGTGGAAGCTTTTTTCGTTCTTGAAGTGCGTGCAAGAGTCCGGGGGGCGAGTAACTTTTACGGAAGCGATATCTGCCTCTTTGCTTTTTTCTTCATCCTCATTTGGGGGCATCGGGTCTCCCCCAGTTTCCATTTTTTTTGGTTTTCGTCAGCGTCCCCCTCATGGTCCGGGTTATTCCCCGGAAACCCCGGAGGGGCCGACCTGATGCCTGTCCTTTGAAAAAAAACAGTTACCCCAAACGGGTTTGCCTACGGTGCCTCGCAGCACATTGGGGGGTGGCGTGGGTGCTTTCGCTTTTTTAAATTTTTAAAGTTTTGTTCTTTTTTATCACTAGAAGTTTTTATTATGTGAACATTTCACAAAAATAGACAAAAAACAACTGGGCAGGGGCTTTGGGGTTCCCGATTCTCAAAGGGATCACAGACCCTTTTAAAGGGCAGGTCACAAAAGGGCACGGGGAGGACACTGTAAAAATCCCTTTTAATGTGGTGTCGTGGGCTTTAAAATGGGGGGAGAGAGAAGGGGGAGAGAGAGGGGGAGAGAGCGAGAGAGGGGGAGAGAGAAGGGGGGAGAGAGAGAGAGGAGAGAAAGAGAGAGAGAGAGAGAGAGAGGAGAGAAGAAGGTGAGGGGAAAACAGAGAGAGACAGAGAGAGAAAATTTTAGGAGGGGAAAAAAGAGA
>NC_051396.1:355902-358402 GCF_015228065.2 Penaeus monodon | reverse complement strand
CGAACTTTCTTGACGTGCATGGGTTATGACCTTCTAAAATTCTTCGTTTCTTTATTATGTTGACTGAAGCTATAATAGAGTGGGATATTGACTGTTGTATTGGTAAAGAAGTTGACCGGCTACCTGGTGTCCCATACCAGGGTGGTAGTTTTTTTCAGTTAGTATTGTTGCTGACTCCTGTGGTGCTCTCCTGTAGGTGCGAGGTGGAGAGGGTACAGTCATATGGGTCTTTCTCTTTTATTTTCCTTTTTAGGCCCTACTCTTGCTGTTTTCCTTGCAGTTGGCCAGTTCTCCTTGATGTAGCATTGGAAGAAGCAATTGCTTGGTTGCTTGGTGTATTTGACCAAAAAAACGTATGGGAAGATATTATTTTTCCCTTTTTCCCTTCTAGTGTCTGTATCATACAGGAGCTTGGTACCTTATTATGGCATACGAGCATGCTGTGTACTATATGCTCACGCAGAGGCTGAGAGTCCGTACGATCTCATGGATAGTAATTTTCTGCAGAGGACAGGCGTTCAGTTTATTTTCTATGCTACATAAGTTTATATATATATATATATATATATATATATATATACATATACATATTTATATATATATATATATATATATATATATATATATATATATTATATATTTATATTTTTATTTTTTTTTTTTTTTTATAATTACTGATATGTATGTTTTCATGCCTATCAAGAATACTGGCTATTAGTATTCTCCTCTGTTGTAATGGTAAAGCAGAACAGAATTTTTAATGAGGACTGTTTAAAAAGAATTATGCCAGTGTCTGTAATTATTGGTATGCACATAGTAAGAGCTTTAAAAATCAGCTTTAAAAACACTCCCTCAGGGGGAAAGAGAGAGAGAGAGAGAGAGAGAGAGAGAGAGAGAGAGAGAGAGAGAGAGAGAGAGAGAGAGAGAGAGAGAGAGAGAGAGAGAGAGAAGAGAGAGAGAATGAGAGAGAATGAGAGAGAGAATGAGAGAGAGAATGAGAGAGAGAGAGAGAGGAGAGAGAGAGAGAGAGAGAGGGAGTAGGGAGAGGAGGAGAGAATGTTCTTTCGAGATACATATTAGACATTAGCAGGATTATAAATACTGTATTAACAGTAATATTACATTGTTATTGAAAGATTCCCTCCCTATTAGGATTGGCTTCTATTTGCTGTATGGATTTACTCTTCTACACAAGCACACACACACACACACACACACACACACACACACACACACACACACACACACACACACACACACACACACACACACACACACACACACACACACACACACACACACACACACACACACACACACACACACACACGTAAACATAAACACACACATATACACGCATACATAAAAAAAGAAAAAGAAATGCCAGTGCAGTTCCCGTTACCTGAACACCAGTGCGTTTGAGAAATATACATCAGCTAACTCGAACGATGATGTAGGATATTTATGGGAGTGCGGAGTGTAAAAGAACTTTTTCAATATCTTACAGATGCAGGTAAATCAAGTGGAATTGAAACATCTTGATACTATTATTGTAATAAAGTTATATTAATAACTTTAATGATAATGATAAAGATTAAAATATCAATCATGAAAATAGATGTAATGATGAAATTGATAACAGTAAATGCTATTATATTAAAATATATATGCATACATATATATATATATATATATATATATATATATATATATATATATATATATATATATATATATATATATATATATATATATATATATATATGTATATATGAATAAATAAATAAATGCATACATATATAGATACATACATACATACATACATAGATTCATACATACAGGCATACATACATAGATTCATACATACATACATTCTCTCTCTTTGTCTGTCGCTATCCCTGTCTGTCTGTCTGTCTGTCTCTCTCTCTCTCTCTCTTAAAAAAAACGACACGTTTATCACTTCTCATCTGTTGACAACAGCAATCATCTCTGACCGAGAGATATTAATAAGCTGTTCGAAAGGAGTTGATCTCGCCTACCCTAACATGTTTATTAGAATTTTGATGACGTTCATCATAACCTTCATTAAACGAAATGCAGCAGCGGGCAGCGTGGTCATTTGCAATGCAACAGAAAGATAGGTCGACTGAAAGGAATAACTGGTGTCAACTTAACCTTAAATGGCTTTCAGTAATCTTCAGATAACCATGACTGAACCTTAAAATGCTTTGACTAAACTTTAAAAAGACTTCTGTAACTCTTTAGTAAACCCGATTGAATTGTTATGGCTTTATTTGAACTTTAAATGGTCTACACTATCTGACAATGTTGCTATAAATGAATTCGAAGTCAACTGTAGCTATTGTAATTATCACTAACGATTTTGTTGCTACCATGCTTATCATTATCAATTAGATTATTTTTCTCTACTTATATGTTTGCCACGTATTACCTCATCATTACCCCATCACTCTCTACTTTTCTATCTCTCTCCCTTCAG
>NC_051396.1:314905-327973 GCF_015228065.2 Penaeus monodon | reverse complement strand
AAAGATAACTTATGGACCATTTTTCTTTCATGAAAATTTTATATTTGCTGAAACTAGTGACAAATGTATTCTACGAAACATCTCTCTGCATAGAGGATGTGTACCTTAAACAATTATATTACTCTGTTGATTTAGTGTACACGTATCTTTGTTATACTTATCATGAATGCCGTAATATTTACTTATTAATAATCATGAGGTTGATGATATTCATGAAAATAATAATGCGAGAAGCAGTAGCAGCAATAATAGTAGTAATAACCAAAATAATATTACTGATAATGAAAATAATGATTATAATAATGAGAATAACAATGATGACAGTAATAATCACAATAAGATATAAAAATGGTAATAATATTAAGAATTATCATTATAGTGATAACTATTATTATTACAATGATAATGACAATAACAAATATTAATGTTGATAACAATGACAGAAATGATGATTATATTGCAGGTTATAATAACAACAATAATGATAACAACAATGATAATGGTTATTATTATCGTTATCATTATCATTAGATGTTATTATCGATAATTTTCATTATCATTATTACCAATACCATCATCATTATTGTTTTTATGATTATTATTTGTATCGTTATCGTTCTTCTTATTTAAAAAAAATTATTACCAATGTTTTCATTATCGTTACTATCATCCCTATTATCAATATTAGTATCATTACTATTATCATCATAATTATCATTACTATTAACGTTATTATTGTTATCATTAATATTTTTCTTATTGTTATTACTATTATTATTATTATTATCATTAGCATCATCATTATTATCATTATTAATATCATTATCATTTTCATTACTTTCATTATCAATGTTATATTATCTTTGTTGCTATAATAGGAATGATAATAATGATTGTAATAATAATAATGGTAATAATAATAATAATAATAATAATAATAATAAATAATAATAATAATAACAATAATAATAATAATAATAATAATAATAATAATAATAATAATAATAATAATTGTTATTATTATTATTACTGTTATTATTATTATTATTATTATTGTTATTATCATTCTACTTCTTCTTCTTCTTCTTATTATTATTACTATTATTATTATTATTATTATTATTTTTATTACTATTATAGCAATAAGGATAATAATAATAATGATTATGATCATAATAATGATAATGATAATAATAACGATAAAAATAATAGTAAAGTAATATAACAATAATAATAACAATAACAATAAAGATATATAACATTAATAATGATGATCATCATCATCATCGTTATCATTATTATCATTATTGCTATGATAATAATAATAATGATTGTAATAATAATGATGATAATAATAATAATAATAATAATAATAATAATAATGATGATAACAACAACAATAATAATAATGATAATAATAATAATAATAATAATAATAATAATAATAATAAAATATTTATTATTATTATTATTATTATTATTATTATTATTATTTTTATAATAATAATAATAATAATAATTATTATTATTATTATTATTTTTTTTTTATCATTACTATCGCCATTATTAATATTATTGTTATCGTAATTGTTATTTATTTATTTGTTATCATCATATATCATTATTATTATTATTATTATTATTAATACTATTATAATAATAATGATAATAATAACGATTATGATCATAATAATGATAATGATAATAATAACGATAAAAATAATAGTATAATAGTAATATAACAATAATAATAATCAGCATTGATATTGCTGTTACAGTTATTATTATTATCATTATTGTTATTATCATTATCACTGGTATTATAACTATTAAAGTGGTTTCATTATTATCATAGCGTTATTGTTATTATAGTTATTTTGATTATCTTTACTACAGTTGGTATTGTTATTATCATTTTCATTATTTTTATTGTTTGTAATTTTTATTGTCATTATCGTCATCATTATTGGGGAGAGGAAGAAAGGGAGGAAAGAAGGCAGAGAGAAATGGGAGATAAGTGGAAAGAGAGAAGAAATGCAGAGGATAGTGTATGGGAGATTGAAGAGGGAGCAAAGGGATAGACAAAAGGAAAGTGGAAGCGAGAAGTAGGAGGAAGGTAAAAGAGGGAGGGGTTTACTTTTTCCGTAAAATGTCCACTGGTTGAAGTAGTTGTATTATCATTATTATTATTGTTGTTAATATATCACTACTACTACTACTACTACTACTATTATTATTATTATTATTATTATTATTGCTATTATTATTATTATCACTATTATTCTTATCCTTTTCAATATTATCATTATTGTTATAATTCTTGTTGCTGTTATTAATAACATTATTATTGTTATTATTATTATTATTATTATTATCATTTTTATAATAATAATAATAATAATAATAATAATTATTATTATTAACATTATCATTATTGATACTGTATCATCATTATTGGATCTTTGAATTATGATCATTATAACTGTTGTTCTTATTATCAACAACATTTTTATTATTACAACTACTGCTTTAATCATTATTATTATTATCATTATTATCATTATATTATTATTTATTATAATTATTCTACTTTTGTTATTACCCTAATTATTATTATTACTTTTATCATTATCATTATTATTATCCATTTTGCTGTTGCCCTAATAATAATAATGATAATGATAATGATAATAATAATAATAATAATAATAATAATAATAATAATAATAATAATAATAATAATAATAACAATAATAATAATAATAATAATAATAATAACAATAATAAAAGCAATGATATCTATCATTATTAAGGATATTATTTTTCTTCATTATCAATATTATCATAATTATCATTATTCTTATTAATGATATAATTATTATAATCATATTATTATTATATGTTATTATTATTATTAATAATGTCATTATTATTGAGAAAATCAGCTTTGATATTCATTATTATTACCCTTATTATTATTACCATTTGTGTTATAATAATGATAATATAATAATAATAATAATAATAATAATAATAATTACTATTATCATTCTCATTATTATTATCATTATTATTATTGTTATTGTTATCATCATCATCAATATTATCATCATCATTGTATGACTATTTTTTTAGCATTATCACTATCATATTTAGGTTTATAATTTTGTGTTGATGATATTATTATCATGACAATTGTTATTATCATTGTTATTATTATTATTATTATTATTATTATCATCATCATTATAATTATTTTCTTATTTCTATGCCCTTTATCATTAATAGTATAATTAGTTTTAATGTTTATATCATTGGTGTTATTATTGTTAAAGTTAACACTTTTACCATTACTATTATCATGATAATCGTTATTCTTATTATTCTTATTATGTTATTGTTATGATTACTATTATCATCATTATTATCATTATTACAGTATCTTTTTTTAAATATTATTTCTGTTATTATTATTATTATTATCATTATTATTATTATTTTTTACGCCGACCGCTGTTTCTCCCACCAAACAAAGGCAGGCTAGGAGACGGCGTGCTACCCACAGGGTCGTGAAACGAACAGCTCAAGAGGACCGAGCGCCACGGGTCCAGAACACCAGGAAGGGAAAAACCCCAAAGTGGCGAGGCAGGGCCGAAAAAACAAAAAAAGACAGTTTTTCCTTTTTATTTACACAAGTTTTTTACCGTCACTTTTCTATAGGCACAATCAGGGGAAACCAGCATGTCACACTGCACGATAAGCTTATAACGGGGCAACAAAAAATTTTATAGGTCAAAAGGGGGCACAATGAGGTCTTCACAGGAGCAGCACCCAACCGGCTTCTGGCTTGTTCCTCCGCATGTTTCCCCAGGATCCTTTTCTGTTGACACCCCCCGGTACCATCTTTTAAAAACATGTTGACAGAGCAAAGACCCACTGGGGGAGCAATTTTATGTTTATTATAATTACATTATTGTTACATTTTTACATTATCATTATTAATTATCATTACTATCTCAAACTTTTTAAATTTTTGGTTTTCATTATCATTACCAACGTTATTTAGTATTTTATTATCGTTATAATTTTTCTTATTTCACATTGAATCAATAAAAACAAATTTTATGATAATTAAATTTTTAAATTATTATGATACCCTTTTTTACTTTTCAAATCACAAGATTTTTATTTTTTTCCCTTTTATTTTTTTTTATTTTTTAATTATCGTAAATTATTACTATTAAATTTTATATTATTTTTATTATTATTATATCATTATTTTATATTATTTTTTATAATTATTAAAATTTTATTTTAAATATTTTTATTTTTTTTTATTATTACTATTATTATTATTTTTGTCTTTATTATTATAAATTATATCTCATCTTCTCATTAAATTATTATCATTTTAATTTTTAATATTATATTAT
The DNA here is from genome assembly GCF_015228065.2 of Penaeus monodon. NCBI lineage: Eukaryota > Metazoa > Arthropoda > Malacostraca > Decapoda > Penaeidae > Penaeus > Penaeus monodon. Next base: position 323,540 of record NC_051396.1, on the reverse strand, counting down.
TTTTATTATTATATTATTTTTATTAAAATTTTTAATTATTTTATATTTTTATACTAACTACTATTTTTATAAAAAATTTTTAAATTATCATTTCTATTTTATTTTATATTGTTATTATTTTTATTATAATTTTTATTTTAATATTTTAAATAATTATCATTTTTTTAATCTTAATTATCACCAATGATAATTTTTAATTTTAAATTTTTAAATTGCACTTTTTTTTTTTTTTTTGTGTTTATTTTTATTGCCAAATTTTTACATTACAATAATGTCATTCATTTTTTATTGTTTATTACGTAATTTTTAGTTTTTGAAATGAAATTTATTATATCTTTGGTCGTTTTTAGGTTTCCCATTTTAGTTTCCTCAAATTTGTTATGAATATATATTCTTATTTCTCTTATGATTATTTTCATTTTTATCATTTTATTAAAGGCTACTACGCTGTTATTAGATTTTTTTTCGTATCTTATTCTTATCTTTATCTTTTTTATTATTATGATATTTTTTATGACCATTCTTTATTTTTATCATTGTCGTTATTTTATTGTTATCATTTTTTTGATAATGAAATTATTATCATTTTACAATTACTTTTATATTATAAATACAATAAAATAATAATAGTAAAAAGGGCAATAACCTTATTATACTATTATTATTACTTCTTATTATTATTATCATTATTATTATTATTTTTATTAATATTTTATCCCATCATTACTATTTTTATTTTATTTATCATGATTATTATTATAATCATTATTTTGTTATTTTTAAAAACGGTTATTATGTTGTTGTCATTATAAAGGGGTATTGTTACTATTTCTTATTATTTCAAAAATGAATGTTATTAACAAATGACATTATTTATTAGTTTGTGATTTTTACTTACATTACAGCCCTCCTTATTAAAATTTTCATATCATTTTTATCAATATTGTAATACTTTTTATTACTAATGTAATTTTTTTTTGTCTAATTATTTTATATATTGAATATAAAACATTGTCAAAGCATTATAAATTTTTCCCCCATATTAGTATTGTTTTTTCATAAAAAAATATTTTGTTTTTAAGTTTTTCCAAATCTTTCCCGTAATTATTATTACAATTTTTTATCTATTTAAAGTCATGATTTTATAATTATATTAAAATATTATAATATATATATATATATATATTTTTTATTAATATAATATATATTAAAAAGTATAATATATAATTTTTATATATAATTAATTATAATATTAAATATAATATATGTATATAAATATATATATATATATATTATAATAAATTATATAATAATAATATTATGATTATATATATATATATATAACACACACCAACCAACACACACATATAATTTTGTATAATTTTAATTATATATTATAAAAATTTATATAAAAATATATATATATTATAATATAATAATTAAAAACTATAAAACTAATATTATATATATTATTATATATATATAAAATATATATATATATTATAAATTAATATATATTAATATAAAATATATATATATACTATATATATATAAATTATATATATATATAAATTTTAAATAAAATATATATATACATATATATATGTGTGTTATGTGTGTGTGGTTAAAATTTATAATTTAAATTATATAAAATATTTTATATATAATAAAATATATATATATATATATTATATATATAATAAAAATTATATATAAAAATATAATATTTTAAAAATATATATTATAATATTATATATTATTATATATATAAATCAGACATTAATTGAAAAATAATGATGAAATAAAATTACAGGAAAGATATGGAAACAACTTAAAAAAAATAATATTTTTTTATGATAAAAAAAATACTAATAAGGGGGTAATTATAATGCTTTTGACAATGATTTATATCAATGATAATATAAATAATTAGAATAAAGAAAAGTAATTAGTAAAAAAAATGTTTTATTAAAATTTGTATAATAAGATAATGATAATTTTAATAAGGGTGGGGAATAGTAATAGTAAAATCACAAAACATAATAAGAATAATGATATATTTTTAATAACATTCATAATGATATTGATAATAATAACGAAATAGTAAAAAATACCCCTAATTATAATGACAACAACAGTAATAACCGTTTAAAAAAAACAATAATAATGATATAAAAAACATGATAATAATAACCTAATAATGTAATGATGGTAATAATAATAATAATAATAAAATAATAATAATAAAGATAAAATAATAATAATTATAAAAATATAATAAAATAATAATAAAAAAATAAAAAAACAATAATAAAATAATAATGATAGTAATAATAATATAAAAAATAATGGTTATTTCCCTTTTTTCATTATTATTTTTATTGATATTGGGAAAAAGTAAAAACGATAATTGTAATGATATAATAATATTCATTTCAAAATAATGATAAACAAATAATATAACGACAATGATAACAATAAAAGGGGCAAAACAATATCAGTAATAATAAAAAAAAGAAAGATAAGAATAAATAAGAATGAGAAGAATAAAATAAAAACGAAGTGCAATAGTAATAAAAAAATAATAAGAATGTAATCAAAGAGAAATAACGAAAATTTGTAGTCATAAAATTAGAAGGGGAAAATAAAAAAAGAGAAAAACCCAATAACAGTACCAATGATGATAAAAAAAATTTTATTTCAAGGAAAAATAAAAAAAAACAGAAAAAAAATAAAAAAAAAGTAATGACATTTGATAATGATAAAATATGATGAAATAAAATAATCACAAAAAAGATGCAATATTAATATAAAAAATAATAATATCATTGGTGATAATAATAAGATAAAATAAAAATTAATAAAAATTAATAAAATATTAATAGTAAAAAAAAAAAAATAAATAAATAACAATAATAAAAATAATAATAATAGAAATGATAATTTTAATAAATTTTAATGATAATAATGTAGTAGTAGTAAATAATAATAATAAAATAAAATAATAATAATAATAATAATAAAAGATAATAATTTAAAAAAATGATGAAGAGAGAAAATAATATTAATAAAAATAATGAAAGAAAAAAATAATAATAATAAAAATAATAATAATAAATAGTAATAAATATATAAAAAGAATGATAATAATAATAAATAAAAAAATAAAAAAGTAAAAAATATAAAAATCATAATGATGATTTTGAAAACGATTAAAAAAAAAGGATATCATAATATGATATTTTAAAAGTTTAAAATAATAAAAAATTACTGATAATATTATTTATAATAAAAGATTAATAAGAAAATTAAACGATTAATAAAAACAATATAATAACGTAATGGGAAGATAATGAAAACAACAATAAAATAATGATTTGATGATAGAATGATAATTTTAATAATGATAATGAAAAATAATGAAATAACAATAAGATAATAAAATAATAATCATAATAAAATGCTCCCCCAGTGGGTCTTTGCCTGTGCGAAACAGTGTTAACATGATAAGGAGACCGGGGGATGTGCAACATGAAAAGGATCCTGGGAAAAACATGCGGAGGAAAAAGCAAGAGAGACGGGGTTTGGGTGCTGCCCCTGTAAAGCCCCATGTGTCCCTTGTGCCTGATAAATTTGTGTTGCCCTTTTATAAGCTGATCGTGCAGTGTACATGCGGTTTTCCCCCTGTTTTGGGCCTATAGAAAATGTACGGGTAAAAAAACTTTTGTAAATAAAGGAAAGACTGTATTTTTTGTTATTTCGTGCCCGCCTCGCCCCTTGGCTTTTTCCTTCCTGGGGTTCTGGGACCCTGTGGCGCCGGTGCCCCTTGGAGCTGTTTAGTGTTCACGACCCTGTGGATAGCCGCCCCCCTTTCCTAGCCCGCCTTGTGTTGGGGGGGTAGAGAGACGAGGCGGGGCGTAATAATAATAAAAATTATCAGACTAATAACAATAATAATAAAAGAAATAATATTAAAAAAAAGTACGTAAAAATGATAAAAATGATGAAATAGTAATCATAACAAAACATAATAAGAAAAATAAAAATTCGTTTTCATGTAATAGTAAAGTAAAAGTGTTTTAAATTTAAAAATAATAAAAACCAAGATAAAAACATTAAACTAATATACTATTTAAAGATAAAAGGGGATAGAAATAAGAAAAAAATTTAATGATGATGATAATAAAATAATAAAATAATAATAACGGTAATAACAATTGTCATGAAATAATATCAAACACAAAAATTAAAACCAAATTGATAGTGATAATGTAAAAAAAAAGTCATACAATGGATATAAATTGAGATGATGAAACAATAAAATAATAATAAGATAATAAAAATGAGAAGATAATAGTAAATTATTATATTATTTTTTATTATTATTTATTTTTATTTATCATTATTATAACACAAATGGTAATAATAATAAGGGGAAAATAATGAATATCAAAGCTGATTTTCTCAATAAATAATGACATTTTTAATAAAAATAATAACATATAATAATAATATGATTAAAATAATTATATCATTAATAAGAATAATGATAATTATGTAATATTGATAATGAAAAAAAAATAATACCCTTTTAAAAATGTAGATATCATTGTTTTTATTTTTGTTATTATTTTTATTATTTTATTATGTTTATTTTTTTTATTATTATTATTATTATTTTTATTTTTATTTTTATTTTTATTATCATTTTTTTCATTTTTATTATTAGGGCAACAAAAAAAAGGATAATAAAAATTTGAAAATGATAAAAGTAATAAAAATAATTGGGGTAAAAAAAAAAGTAGAAAAATAATAAATAATAAAAATAAGATAAAATTAGCCATAATAATAATGAAAAATAAATTTCATAATAATAAGATAAAATAAAAATAATAATGATAATAATAAAATAATAATAAGATATAATGATAATAAAAATAAGATTAAAGCAGTAGGAAATAAAAAAAATGTTGTTGATAATAAGAAAAAATTTTTAAAATTGATAAAATTTTAAAAGATCCAATAATGATGATACAGTATCAAAAGAATTTTAATAATAATAATTATTATTATTATTTTATTATTATTATTATAAAAAATATAATAATAATAATAAAAATAATGAAAATAAAAACAATAATAATGTTAAATAACGCAACAACAATTATAACAATAAGATAATTGAAAAGGATAAAAATAATATGATAATAAAATAATGGCAATAATAATAATAATAAATAATAATAAAAATAAAATAGTAGTAGTAGTAGTAGTAGTAGGGGATATTTAACAAAAAATAAAAATGATAATACAACTCTTAAACCCGTGGACTTTTTAGGGAAAAAAGTAAACCCCCCCCTCTTTACTTCCTCCTACTTCGCTTCCATTTCCTTTGTCTATCCTTGCTCCCTCTCAATCCCCCTTTACACTACCCTCTGCATTTCTTCTCCTTTCCATTTATCTCCCATTTCTCTCCTTTCCTCCCTTTTTCCCCTCCCCAAAATGATGCGATAAGACAAAAAAAATTACAAACAATAAAAATAATGAAAATGTAAAAACAATACAACTGTAGTAAAGATAACAAAATAACATGATAACAATAACGCTATGATAATAATGAAACCCCTTTAATAGATATAATACCAGTGATAATGTAATAACAAAAATGATAATAATAAAAACTGTAACGAAACAAAAGCGAATTTTTATTGTTTTAATTTTATTACTATTATTTTTATCGTTTTATTATCATTATCATTTTTATGTAAATCGTTATTATTTTCATTTTTATATAATAGATTAATAATAATAAAAAATAATAATGATTTAAAAATAATTAGAATAATAAAGATAAGAAGAAGATAATAATAAAACAATAGTAATAATAAAATAATAATGGTAATAATAAAAATAATGATAATAATGATAATTAAAGATGATAACAAATAAAAAAAAAACAATTACGATAACAATAATATTAATAATGGGGATAGTAATGATAAAAATAAAAAATGAAAATAATAATAAAAAAAAATAAATATTATTATTATTATTATTAAAAAAATAATAATAAAAAATATAATAAAAATAATAAATATTGTTATTATATTATATTATTTTTTATTAATTTTTATCATTATTTTATTGTTGTTGTTTCATCATTTTTTTACTATTATTTTTATATTATTATTATATCATTTTTATTAATTTGTGTTATCATAATTTTTATTTATTATTATTTTTATTTTTATTTTATTATATTATTATCACATTTTTATTTCAATCATTATTATTTTTAAACATAGCAATATGATAAAATGTAACGTGATGATGAGATCATCATTTTAAGTTATATTACTTTTTTTGTTATGTTATTATTATTTTATATTTTTTATACATTTTTCTTATGTTATTTATCATATATATTATGTATAATTTATTTTATTATTATCCTTTTTGCTATAATAGTAATAAAAAAAATAATAAATAAAATAGTAATAATAATAATAAGAAGAAAAAGAAAAAGAGAAGAAATAACAATAATAATAAAATAAAAAAACAGTAAAATAATAAAAAACAAAAAAATAATCATTATTATTATTATATTATTATTTTTATTATTGTTGTAATTATTATAAAAAATATAAAAATAATACAGACAACAAATAAAATAAGAAAAAAATAATAAAATAAAAATTTTAATTATTATTATTTTTTTATTTTTAATTTTTTTATTGTTTTTAGCTTTTCAAAATTTTAAAAAATAAAAAAAAAAAAAAAACAAAATTTTAAAACAAATTTTTACAAAATAACCAAGACACATAGACAATAAAAACGAAATTAAAAAAAAAAAACAATTTTATTATCTTTTTAAATTTTTATATTATTTTTATTTATTTTTTATTATTATACCAATTTTTATTACAATATTATTACTTCCAAATAGCAACAAAAAAAATAAATGAAAATAAAAAGAATGAAAATGATAATGATTTTAAATAATATATAATGATGAGGTAAGATAAAAAAAAAATAATAGTAAAAAAAATAAAAAAAAATTTTGAAACAATAAAACGTTAATAGTAATATAATATGGATAATAGTTGTCTAATATTGATAATAGGGAGATAGAACGTAATAAACATTGGGAATAATTTTTTTAAATAAGAGAACGATAAAGATACAAATTTAATAATATAAAAAAAATAATGAGTGGGATTGGGAATAATGATAAAGAAAATTCGTAATAAATCTAAGATAATGATAACGATAATAAAAACCATTATCATTGTGTTATCATTTTTGCTGTTTTTATAACCCGCAATATAATCATCATTTTGCATTTTTATAACATAAAAATTTGTTTTTGATTTCATTGTAATAATAATAGTTATACTATAATGATAAATTTTTAAATTATTTCCATTTTTATATCTATTTTGGGTTTTTACTGTATCATTGTATTCTCATTTTTTATAATCAATTTTTATTATCAGTAATATTATTTTTGGGTTATTTTAAATATTATGCTGAGTTCTCGCATTTTATTTTTATGAATATCATCAAACTCAGATTATTATAATAAAATTTCGGATTATGATAAAATTTTAAAAAATACGTGTACACTAAATAACAGAGTATATAATTTTTTAAGGGACCCCCCCTTATGCAGAGAGAGTTTGAGAATACATTTTTCCTAGTTTTTAGCAAATATAAAATTTTCATGAAAGAAAAATGGTCCATAATTTTTTTGAGTCGAGTGTATGCTTTTGTGGTTATGGATATGTAATGGAAAGCAAGGAAATTGACGAATGAGAAATGTTAGAATTATTGCGGGAATTGGGGAAAAAAATAAAGGCAGAAGAAGAGGGAAAGGGGAAGTGGCATATATATTTACATTTGGGTTGCATACATCTACTTGTCTCTTTTCATCTAAATATCTGCATCTAAATATCTCTATCAATTTTCTATTAATCGCCCCACAATTCCAAATATATTTTTATTTATTTTCATAATTGCCACCCATTTTTCCCAAAAATAATCTGTCTATCATCTTTTTTCTATCTACTATTAACTATCGTTCAGAATGTGTCATCTATCTATCTATCTATATATATATGTGGTTTTTGTTGGGGGTTTGTGTGTGTGTTGTATGAATAAAAATTAGTTATATATTATGATGTAGTATGTGATGTTAATATAAATATATATATTATATATATATAATTATAAATAAATTAATATAAAGAGAGCGAGAGAGAGGAGAGGAGAGAGAAAAGGAGGAGAGAGAGAGGAAGAAGAGAGAGAAAGAGAGAGGAGAGAGAGGACGAGGGGGTACAGAAAATTTGGGAATAACAATACAATAGCGTAATCTATTCTTAATGAAAAACTGTTTGGGAGGCAAATGTTAGGTTTGGGGTCCAGTGATAGCTGTTTAATGTTGCTTTGACAACCTTTTTTTTTTGCTTGCTTTCGGAGCCGGAAGGGCTTCTGTGCTGATGGAGGCACCGGTAAAGGGGAACGGACTAGGAACGCTGGATGCTGGCTTGTTCTCTTGCTGATGATGGAGGGGAGTCTTTAAAAGTTTTGATTTTTGGGGGGGAGGGGGGTTCGGGAAAAAGGGAGAAATTGGAAA
>NC_051396.1:285641-288742 GCF_015228065.2 Penaeus monodon | reverse complement strand
AGCTTTTTTGTAATTATACCTATAATAAAAATAATAATAATGATAATAATAACTACAACAATAATAATAACAATATTATTATTACTGTTATTATTACTATTATCATTATTATTATCATCATCATTATTATTATTACAGTTATAATAATTACCCTAATAATTGCCAAAATCATCAATGAAATCGAAAAAACGTCATTTGGAGTATAATCTGAAAAAGCTATATTTCGCTATATAGTGCCGGTTTTTCGACTTTGGGATTTTTTTCTTTACCCTTTTTTATTATAAACTGACACAGTTACTGTTATTATCATCATTCTCATCATTACCATCATTCTCATTATCATTATCATCATTATTATCATCATTATTGCAATTATTATCATCATTATCATCATTATAATCATTATTATTGCAATTATTACAATTACAATATGCCTTTTTGCAATTATACTAATAATAAGAAAAACAACAAATAACAACAACAATAATAATAACTATATAACAATTTCATGATAATTATTTATATCATTATTCTAATTATAATCGATATTCTTGTAATTATTACATTTATAATAAGCTTTTTGGAATTATACCAAATAATAAAAATAAAATAATGATGATGATAACAACAACAATAATGATAACAATATTTGATTACTATTATTATTTATTATTATTATCATTATTATAATGATTATTATTATTACAGTTATAATATATTTTTTTGTAATAATATAATCATAAAAGTAATATAATAATAATAAAACAATATATAATAAAAATTATAATAATAATAATGTAATAATAATAATAATAATAATAATAATACTAGCCTCCGGGCTAGACAGTGGTAACGTGTCGGCCTCTCATCCGAGGGGTCGGCGGTTCGCGCCCCGCCCAGGCGCGAGAAGTTGCAACTGTCGCCCGAGGTACTGCTGTGGCTGGGCACCACGGCGGCAAGGACCTCGGTTCCGCCGAGTCAGCAGCAGCTCACACACGTGAGCCAAAAGCAAGCAGACAGTATGTCACACCAAGAATATCCATTGTATCAAATGGAATCCTAACCAAACTAACTAATAATAATAATATAATAATACTAATAATATCAATAATTCTCATTTATATCATCATTATTGCCATGATTTATATAAATATAATAATTGCCAAAATCATCACTGAAATCGAAAAAACGTCATTTTGGAGTATACTCTCAAAAGGCTATATTTTCGCTAGATTAACCGCTTTTTCGACTTTTGGGATTTTTTTTCCTTTTTCCTTTTTTATTATAAATGGACAAATATTACTGTTATTATCATCATTATCATCATTACCATCATTCTCATTATCATTATCCTCATTATCCCATTATTATCATCATTATCACACTTATTGCAATTATTATCATCATCATCATCATTATTATCATTATTATTGCAATTATTGCAATTTTAATATGCCTTTTTGATATTATACAAATAATAAAAAATTATAATGATAATAATACCCAACAAAATAATAATTAATATTACAACATACTATTGTTATTATTTTTATCATTATTATTATTATTATTATTATTCTTATTATTATTATTATTATTATTATTACAGTTATTAATATATTTTTTTGTAATATACAAATCATAGAAGTAATAATAATATAATATAATATAATAATTAATAATAGTAAAATATAATTATAAATAATAATAATAACAACAATAATATAATAATTATTATAATAATGATAATAATAATAATAATAATAATATAATAATAATAATATTGTAATAATAATAACGATACTACTACTACTACTACTGCTAATGATAATAATAATAATAATAATAAAATGAATAAATAAAAATAATAATAATGATAATAAATCTCCTTTATAGCATCATTATTGTCATGATTAATACATTATGATAATTACCCTTATAATTGCCAAAATCATCAATGAATTCGAAAAACGTCATTTTGGAGTTATCTCTGAAAGGTTTTGGGAATTTATTTTCTTTTTCCTTTTTATTATAAATGGACAAATTACTGTTACTATCATCATTATTATAATCATTATTATCATTGCATCATTCTCATTATCATCATTATTAGCATCCTTATTGTAATCATTATCATCATTATTGTAATCATTATCATCATTATCATTGTTATTATCATCATTATTGTAATCATTATCATCATTATTATCATTATTTTGTAATTGTTGTAGTTTATAATATGCATTTTTGCAATTATACTAACATAATAACAGCAACAATAATAACAAGAACATAATAAAAAAATAACGATTTTGTAATAATTATTGATATCATTATTCAAATTATTATTGATATTCTTGTTATTATTACGGTTATAATAGCTGTTTTACAATTACACCAATAAACAACAACAGCAACAAAAATAATGATAATAATAAGAACATTAATTATAATAACTATTATAATTACTATAATAATAATAATTATTATTATTATTGATATCATTATTATCATTACTATTATTATTATTGCAGGTATAAATATATCTTTTTGTGATGATGCTAATAATAAAGTATTAATAATAAAATAATAATATTTGTAATAATAATTATGATCATAATAATTATGATAATGATAATAATAAATGGTAATGATAATAAGTATAATAATAATGATAATAGTAATAATAATAATAATCTCATTTATATCATCATTATTGTCATGATTAATACAATTATGGTAATTATCCTAATAATTGCCAAAATCATCATTGAAATCGAAAATGTGATCATTACCATTATCATCCTTATTGCAATTATTATCATCATTATCATCGTTATTATCATTATTATTGCAATTATATAACTGATAACAACAACAAAAGAATAATAACAGCAATAATAATAACAATAATAACGATTTTATAATAATAATTTACAGCATTATTCAATTATTATCTATATTCTATAATTATTACAGTTATAATAAGATTTTTTGCAATTATACGAATAAAAAAAAATTATAATGATAAATACAACAATAATATAATAACAATATTTATAATTACTATTATTATTATTATCATTATTGTTATTATATTA
>NC_051396.1:270641-280641 GCF_015228065.2 Penaeus monodon | reverse complement strand
TTAAATAGAATATTCAAGACATCTTCTAGGGAGAAACTCTGGAACCTTGAAGTTGGAAAGTGTGGATTTATTAAAGGATATTACGTTATTTTTTACTTCTATCTGTTATCGTACATTTTTTATTACCTTCATCATCATCATCAAGGGGCTAACGCCGACGGGGGCGCATGGCCGCAACCACCTATCGCTTCCAGCCACGAGGATCCCTCGAGGGGAGTCTCTAGGCAGGACACGCCCATCTCTAATTCCTCGCGACAGTTCTCGTCGAGCTGCCCAAGCCATGATCTCCTAGGTCATCCCCCAGGTCTCCTCCACCCAGGGTTGTCTCGCAGTGAGACTCCTGGTGGGCAGGGGCGTCCACCGGGGATGAGCTAGGTGGCCATATAGCCTGAGTTAGCGATCACAGATTATGCAAGTAACAGGTCCCATGCCAGTCTCATGGTGTAACTGCCGGGTTGGACACGTGGTCCTGCCAACTGTAACCCCATGATCCGGCGAAGGGGCTTGTTACAAAAGGCATCAAGACAGACCCCCAGACACTGGATAGCGTCCAGGTTTCGCTTCCATAGAGCAAACTGGCAGTATCAAGGCCTGAAGACATGCAGCTTGGTCCTTCTGCATAGGTACCGACATCTCCAAACGCTCTTGTTGATCGAGTTCCTGGCTCCTGTTGCCAGACCAATCCGTCTACTGACTTCCTGGTCTGACAACCCAGAGATATGGACTACACTACCAAGTATGTAAAACTTTCTGTAACTTCAACGTCCTCGCCGCAAGCATGGATCGATGAACGGGTTCCCCTAACAGGCCCCAAAGTCCTGAATCTTGGTTTTGGGTTTCCGGGAGACCTCTAGGCCCATTGCTAAATGCATCAGAGCCGCCACAAGTGACCCCAGGGACTCAGATGGGATGGCAACATCGTCGGCAAAGTCAAGGTCTAGACCTTAATATTGCCTAGTGTTGCTCTACACTGACTTTGGTTAGTAGCTCTGGCCCATTATCCAGTCCATCCCAAGTGTTGAAAAGTGTTGGTGCAAGTCGCAGCCTTCCCTCACCCCTGAATTAACAGGGAAGAAGTTTGACATACCCCCACCACACTTTACAGCACTTTCGGAATTCCCCTGAGCCTCAGGTTTTCCCCATAGCGATTCTCAAAGCACCAAGTCAAAAGCCTTCTTGAGGTCGATGTGGTTGCAAGCAATCCACGACCGAACTCACGACGGAGTTCCACAATTTCTCGAAGTGCTAGTATATTTGGGCATTGTGGACTTGCCAGGAGTAAATCCAGACTGCTCCGGTCTCTGATGCCTCAGCAGGTAGTTGCGGATCTGTTTCAGAAGAATGTGAGAGAGAACCTTGCCTGGTATGCTGAGCATGTAATGCCACGGGAGTTGCTACAGCCCCAAAGATCCCTTTTCCCCCTTTCCCGAGAGGGATGACCACGCCCCTCAGTAGGGCAGGGGAAATGGTACCCAAAAACTGCCAGATGGCAGTCAGGACTGTATGCAGGCCCCGAACCAAGGTTCACCCCCCAGCCTTTAGCAGTTCAGGGAGGGGTATCACATATGCCTGCAGCTTTCCCACTCTTCAGCTTGGAATCGCCATCCTAACCTCTGTTCGGGTAGGAGGTTCCTCGCTGATGGGGGTCTGGCACAGGGACTGAGACATTGCTTGCATCCAAGCTAACTGTTGGAAGGTCTACCTGGTATAACTGTTCAAAATACTCACCCAACGTTCACGAACCCCAACATGCTCTGAGATGATCCGTCCATCCGCTGATCGGACTGCAGTCATCTGTGAGGAGGGCTTAGAGTTCAGTTTCTCAGGGCTTGGTAGGCAGGGCGAAGGTCATTTACCCAAAAAATGGCCTTTGACCTCCTCAGCAAGATTCCTGATGAACTGTTCCTTGTCCCCTCTCAGCAGTGTCCGAGCCCTACGCACATGGAATGACGCAAGACCTGATTCCCATTCAGCCGAGCCTTTCAACATGCTTCAGTGGCCTATAATGTCTCTAGGAGATGGAATTCTGCCTTGCCTTGGGCGTAAGCCCAAAGGACTCCTAAGCTGCTCCAAGTGTTACGCGCTTGAAGATCTCCCAGAGCAACTGGGTCCGCGGGTTTTTGATTTCGTAAACGGCAGAGACTCCAGGGGAAACCCCGGGGCACTCCTCCTCCCTTAGTCTGCCCCAGATGAAAAAAACCTTAGGGGGGCCCCTGGAGGGGCGGGGGGTGGGGGGCCACAAAACCGCCTAGGGCGTGCCCCAAAAACTCGGCACTCCATAAACCCTGCGGTTTTGGGGTCCCCATGCGTGCTTTTATTACCTAACATATATACTTTTCCATATATGCTGTGTAAAATAAAATTTTTTTTTAATTTTTACTTTGTTTTACCCAGACATTTATTGCTACAAGTAAAAAGATTCTTAGAAACTTTTAAAAAAGCTTAGAAAAATTTTTTTTTTTTTTTTTTTTTTTTTTTTGGAAAAAAAAAACCTACTCAATAAAATTTAATATATTTAAAATATATATATATAATTTTATTTATAAATATTATATATTATAATTGTATGTGCGGTGTGTGCGTGCTATTTTTGTTTGTGTGTGTGTGTGTGTGTTTGTGTGTCTCATTGTGTGTCCCTGCATGCTTTTTTATATTTTAAAAGGATGTACATATCTACTTAATTTAAAAGCATAAAATATTTAAAATATAAATATATATATATATAATACATTATACATATAAATTTTTTCCCATATATACTATATTATAAAATAATATATTAAATAAATATAATGTAATATTATTATATAATATATAATATTTAATATATTAAAAATTATATAATATATATATATTATATTATATAATCATACATTTATACTATATAAAATGCATATAAAAGGGAGTAGTATATTAAAATAATATATATATTATATAATATATATTATTAAAAATATAAAAAAGACATATTTCCACGTCACACACAAAAAATTATTATATTATTATATATATTAATATATATTATATTTATAATTATAATATTGTGTGTGGTGTGTGTGGTGTTTTTGGTGTTTGTGGTGTGTGTGGGGTTTGTGTGTGTGTGTTTGTGGGGTTCATATGAAAAAATATATATAAAAATTATAAATTTTTAATATATATATATTAATAATATATTATATAATTTCTTCTTTTTAAGGTAGTTCATGTCTGAGCCGCCGTGGTCACGCAGATACTTAATTGTAGTTTTTATGTTTAATGCTCTTGAGTGAGTAGTGGAGGGTCCCCCG
This sequence comes from Penaeus monodon, assembly GCF_015228065.2. Classification (NCBI taxonomy): domain Eukaryota; kingdom Metazoa; phylum Arthropoda; class Malacostraca; order Decapoda; family Penaeidae; genus Penaeus; species Penaeus monodon. Next base: position 277,354 of record NC_051396.1, on the reverse strand, counting down.
TTCCTTTCCCCAAACCGGGAGGGAAAATTTTGGGGGGGGATTCGGCCCACCTGCGGCACTTGACAATCATGGGCTTTCCATGATTTTTTCTTAGCAATTTAGAGCGGTGTTTGCCATGTCCTTCCGCCCGGTGTTTTTATCGAGTCCCATCCCATTTTACCCGGCACGATGATCTCGGCTTGGGCCACCCAGTGGTAGGCAGGCAATCGAGGTGAAGTTCTGCCCAAGGAGACAACGCGCCGCCAGGACTCTAACCCTCGAACTCAGATTGCCGTCGTGACAGGTCATGAGTCCGGACGCCCTAACCATCGGCCACCGCGGCCCCCATATATATGTATAAAATTACTTTTTGTATATATTATGTTAATGTATAATAATATATAATTATATATGTATATACTATATCTATTATATATATATACAATCTATATATATAATATAATAATATATATTATCTTCTTTTACACAGTAGGTTTCATGTCTGAGCCGCCCTGGTCACAGCATCGATAATTAATTTGTAGTTTTCATGTGTTAATTCTCTTGGAGTGAGTACCTGGTAGGGTCCCCAGTTCCTTCTCCACGGAAGGAGTGCTGGTGTTACTTTTTTTTTTTTTTTTTTTTTTTGTTTTTCTTTTTTTTTTTTTTTTTTTTTTTTTAGGGTAATCATTCTATCTATGTTTACCGGCTTGGACTAGCCAACTGACTTCGGCTGGGCTTGGCCACCCAGTGGGCTAGGTAGGCAATCGATGGTGAAGTTCCTGCCCCAAGGGAACAACGCGCCGGACGGTGACTCGAACCCTCGAACAGCAGTCTGAGTCCGACGCGCCTTTGGCCGATCATGGGCTTCCATGATTTTACCTTAGGGCAATTTAGAGCCTGGGTGGTTTTGCCATTGCTTTCTGCCCGGTGTTTTTTTTTTTTTCTTTCTTTTTTCTTTCTTTTTTTTTTTTTTTTTTTTTTTTTTTAGAGTCACCATCTCTATTTACCTGGCACTGACTTGGGCTGGCTTGGCCACCCAGTGTAGGCAGCCAAATCGAGGTGAAGTTCCTTGCCCAAGGGAAACAACGGCGGCCGGTGGACTCGAACCTCAGCTCAGATTACCGTCGTGACAGTCTGAGTCCGACGCTTAAACCATTCGGCCACCGCGTCCCCATATATATATAAATTAGCTTATTATAGATATACAGGACAAATTTATATTATATATATAGATATATATATCTGTATATATTAGTATATATATATATATACAAACAAATTACTATATAACATATATATACCATATATATATAATATATATATATATATATCTATATATATATATATATATATAATATATATTTATGGGCCGCGGTTGTCGAATGGTAGAGCGTTCCGACGGGTCGAGTCACCGGCCGACGCGCTTTTTCCCTTGGGCAAGGAACTCACCTCGATGCATATAGCCATGGTGGCCAAGACCAGCCTCCAAGTCAGTGCGGGTTAAATAGAGATGGTGTACTCGATAAAAACCGGGCGGAAAGGCAATGGCAAACCACCGCCTCTAAATGCTAAGAAAAAATCAATGAAGCCCATGATCTTCTCAAGGGCTGCGAGTGGCCGGAATGGTTTTAGAGCGGCGGGACTCAAGACTGTGACGACGGCAACTGAATTCGACGATTCAAGTCACGACCCCACGTTGTTCCCTTTGGCGCAAAGAAATTAACCTTATTTGCCTACCTAGCCAATGGGTGGCCAAAGCCAGCCCAAGGCAAGTGCTGCGGTCCCAAGCCGGATAAAATAGAGAGAATATTACCTAAAAAGGTACCACCTGGCACTCTCCGTTGTGACAAGGAACTGGGACCTACCACGTACTCCCTCCAAAGAGCATCACAACATGGAAACTACAAGTAAGTATATGCTGTGACCACGGCGCTCAGACAGAAACTACCGTTAAAAAGAAAAGAAGATATATATATCTATATATATAGATATATATATTAGATATATATATATATAGGATAAATATATTCATATGTATATATAAGTGTATTGGGGGACACGGTGGCGAATGGTTAGGAGCGTCGGACCTCAAGGACTGTCACGACGGTAAAATCTGAGTGTCGAGGGTTACGAGGCACCGGCAACGCGCGTTGGTTCCCTGGGCAAGGAACTTCACCTCGGATTGCCTGCCTAGCCTTGGGTGCCAAGCCAGCCCAAGTCAGTGCCGGGTAGAGAGGGGACTTTGATAAAAAAAAAATAAAAAAAAAAAAAACAAAAAAAAAAAAAAAAAAAAAAAAAAAAAAAAAAACACCGGGCGGAAGGCAATGGCAAACCACCGCTCTAATTGCCAAGAAAAATCATGAAGCCCAAAGATTGTCAAGGCCGCGGTGGCCGATGGTGGGAGAGTCGGACTCAAGACTGCCGCGACGGCAATCTTGAGGTTCGAGGGTTCGAGTCTACCGCCGGCGCGGGGGGCCCGGGGGCATAGAACGGCACCGCGATGGCCGACCTAGGCCACGGGTGGCCAAACCAGCCCAAAAGTCACGGGGCGGCCCAAGCCCGATGAAAAAGTAGAGGGAAAAGGACGACCGAAAAAGGGAAACACCGGCACGCCGCCGGGGAAAGGAACGGGGACCCGGACCACGGACGAAAGCCAAGAGACCGCCACAACAGAAAAACGACAAAAGAAAGGAGCGGCGGGACCAGGGCGGCTCAGGGAAGGAAACCGACCGGGAAAAGAAGAGAGAAGGGGAGGGTAGACAGAGACCACGCAGACACACACAGAGAGAAAACACACAACAAGAGCGGGGAGAGGTGATGTATAGAGAGAGAGAGAAGAAGAGATGAGAGAACGAGAGAGAGCGATAGAGAGCGAGAGAGAGGACAGAGAGAAGAGAGAAGAAGAGGATGGAGAGAGAGAGAGAGAGAGAGAGAGAGAGAGGGAGAGAGAGACAGGACAAAGACAAGAGAGGGGGGTGGGGGGGGGGGGGGGGAGGGGGGTGGGGGGGGGGGGCGGGGGGGGGGGTGTGGGGGGGGGGGGGGGGTGGGGATAGACACACAGGAGAGAGAGAGAGGAGAGAGCGAGAGAGGAGAGAGAGAGAGAGAGAGAGAAGAGAGAGTAGGAGAGAGAGAGAGATGAGAGAGGAGAGAGAGAGCGAGAGAGAGAGAGTAGAGAGAGTAATCGATAGATAGATGGAGAGAGAGCTAGAGAAGATAGGAGAAGATAAGAGAGATAGAGGGAACTAGATAGAAAGAGTAGATAGAGAGAGTGAGAAGAGAGAGAGAGAGATAGAGAGCGAGAGGGAGAGCGAGTTAAGATAGAGATAGATATAGATATATATAGAGATATAATATAGATATAGATATCTACATAATATAAGGTAGATAGATATAGAGTAGATATAGATATAGAGATATATGATAGATATATAGAATAGATAGTACAGAGAAGATATGGGTCTAGATAGACATGATGAAAGATGATTAAAGAGATATATAGATCGAGAGAGATAGAGAGAAGAGAGAGAGACGAGATGAGAGATGAGATATGGAGAAGAGATAGAGAGATATAGAGAGATATAGATAGAGAGGATAGTATAGGTAATAGTAGATAGAGAGAGAGAGAGAGAAGACGAGATCGATAGAGAGCGAGAGATAGACGAAGTCGAGAGAGGCAGAAGATAGAGAGAAAGCGAGGAGAGAGGCAGAGAAGAGAAGAGAGATATAAGGAGATAGAGAGAGAGCAGAAGAAGAGCGAGGAAACACGAGAAGCGAGAGAGTAAGAGAGTAAGAGAGAGGAGAGAGAGAGAGAGAGAGAGATGAGATATGAGAGAGAGAGAGAGATGAGAATAGATAGAGAGGGAGATAGGATATAGCATAGAGGACTAGAAGAGAGAGAGAGAGAGAGAGTAGAGAGAGAGAGAGAGAGAGAGAGAGAGATAGGATGAGAGAGAGAGAGAGTAGAGAGAAGTAGAGAGAGATAGAGAGAGGAGAGAAGATTGAGAGAGAGAGAGAAGTGGATAGAGAGATAGAGCGAGAGAGAGAGATAGATAGAGAGTATAAAAGAGAGACGAGGAGGAGAGAGAGAAGACGAGAGATGAGAGAGACACACACACACTACACAACACACACACGCAACAGAGATGAGAGTATGAGAGAGAGCGAGGAGATAGAGAAGGAGAGAGATAGTGAGAGAGAGAGGAGAGAGAGAGAGAGGAGACAACAGTTATTGAAAGAGAGAGAGATAGATAAGAGAGAGAGAGATATTATAGAGAGTAGATATAGATATATATCAAGAAGATTAGCGAATCGATATATATATGGAGCGAGAGAGATCAAATAAGTAGTATATATAGATAATATATATATATATAGATTATATTACAATTTATTATATATATATACTCGATATAGATAGAGAGTAGTGATATATTATAAATTAGATATATAGTATATATATTATATATGTGGTGTGTGTGTGTGGTGTGTGTGTGTGTGTGTGTGTGTAGGTGTTATAATATACATAAACCACACACCACACACACACACACACACATCCTCACACACACACCACACCACACACACACACAAACGTATATAGAGGTATATAAGATATATATAAGAGATATATATCGATAGATTACTTATATATAGATATATATATATTACATAGATATAGAGACGCTATGATAGTAAGAAATATATATAGATATCATATATATATGATACTACTATATAATAGAGAGGAGAGAGAGAGAGAGAGAGGAGATAGATAATAGATATATTCACTCTCTTTCATCTCGCACTCTCACTCTCGTTCTCTCGCTCTCACGCGCCGCGCGCGGCGCGCGCGCCGCGCGCGCGCGTGCGCGCCGGTGCGCGCTGCGCGCGCGCTCGCTAGAGAGAGAGGAGAGAGAGAGAGAGAGAGATAGACGAGAGTAGATAGAGAGAGGGGAGTGAGATAGAGAGAGAGATAGAGAGAGATAAGAGGAGGAGAAGCGAGAGAGAGAAGAGATAGAGATGAGAGACACAGATAGAGGGGCAGAGATAGAGCGAGGGAGCGAGAGGGAAGCGAGTAGATAGAGAGAGAGAGAGAAGAGAGAGAGATAGATAGACATAGATGAGAGATAAGAAGAGAAGAGAGAAGAGAGAGATAGAAAGAGAGAGAGAGAAGAGAGAGAATGAAGAGAGGGGGAGATGAGCGGAGATGAGAGAGAGAGAGAGAGAGAGAGAGAGAAGAGATAGGATATGGGATATAGAGGATTAGGAACGAGCGAGAGAGAGATAGATGGAGAGATAGAGGAGAGAGCGTAGAGAGAGTAGAGAGAGATAGCAGCAGATATATAGAGAGACCCATATAGACATATATATAGATAGTATAGAGATATGAGATAGAAGATAGATAGAGAGAGAAGAGAGAGAACAGAGTAGATAACAGAGCAGAGAGAAGAGAGATAGAGAATCGAGAAGAGCGAGAGAGAGAGAGACGAGAGAAGAATCGCTATATACAGATATGAGATGATGAGGAGAGGAGAGAGAAACAGAGAAGAGAGGAGAGAAGAGAGATAGATAGGATAAGAGAGCTAGATATAGATCTATATAGAATATAATGTATATGGATATAGAGATATATATGTAGAGAGAGATAGAGAGATAGATATAACACACACACACACACCACAAACTACACACACACACAACACACATACACACACACACACACACACCACACACACACACCCACACACACACACACACACACACAACACACACACACCCAAAACACACATACACACCCACACACACACACCACACACATCTACTTGTATTGTTGAAGATATTCAATTCGCCATCATCCAGTTTCTAACATATATAGATATAGAGCTAGAGATAGAGGAACAAGAGAGATCTATAATATATATATCTAATATAGATAGTAGACATAATAATCTAGTAGCATATATAGATATAGATATCGTATAGAGTAGAGTATAGTAGGTAGAGAGAGAGATAGAGGAGTAGATATAGGATTATAGATATAGAGTGATATATATGTATATATTATAGTATATTAGAATAGTTAGGATACGTAGAGATGAGAATGAGAGAGATGATGAGAATAGAGATAGAGAGATGCATATGGATCGATATATACATATGTATATAATATCATATATATGAGAGATATATCTAACTAGATATATTATATAAATATATATAGAGAGAGGATGATATCAGAGTATAGATATATTAGGAGAGATATATAGTTAGAGAGACTTAGATAGATATAGATAATCTATATATATATAATAGATAGACATAGATATATTAATAATTATAAGAGAGAGAGGTGATATAGATAGAGATATAGATTAAGGATGATAGAATAGTTGAGAGATATAGAATATAGAATATAGAATATATATCTATAGATATAGAGACACAACACCACACACAGCACGCACAATAGATAGATATAGATATGAGATAGAGAGATATAGATAGAGAGAGAGAGATATAGAGCGATCGAGACGAGAGAGAGACACACACCCACACACTCACAGAGATTATATTATAATATATTGATAGATAGAGATAGATATAGTTAGAGATAGATATTAATATGTAAGGATATATATATAACAATATATATATATATATATATATCTATATATATATATATATTACAAATATTATATTATATTATATATATATATAATTATATATAGTATATA
>NC_051396.1:258141-268141 GCF_015228065.2 Penaeus monodon | reverse complement strand
GGACATATACATAAACATAAACAAACAATACAATTTAACTTACACCACACACACACATGCCATATGTGTATATTAGTAGATATGTATCTATTATAGATCATATCTATATAATATAGATATCTATATAATATTATAATATATAATATAGATATAAAATATATAATATAATATCTAATTATATATATATTATATATATATATATATATATAGTAGTATATATATATATATGGCGTGTGTGTGTGTGTAGACACACACCACAGACACAAACACACAAACACACCACACAGACACAGGACACACACACACACACACACACCCAAAACACCCACACAAAACACAACCTGTGTAGGATTGTGTGTGTGCGTAATGTGTATGTGCGTGTTTGTGTGTGTGAGTGTGTTGTGTGTTGTATGTTTTTGTGTCGAGGGTATGTATGTAGTATGTATGTTCTGTTGTGTGTGTGTGTGTGCGTGAGTGTCTGTGAGGGGTATAGGTTTATAAGTGTATGTGTATGTATATATATATTATATATATATCGATATATATATATATAATTATATATATATATATTATAATGTAATAATATATTCGATTATATATATATATATATATATATATATAATATATACGATATATATATATATGAGAGAGAAAGAGAGAGATGAGAGCGAGACAGAACGCAGAGAGAGAGAGAAGAGGACAGAGAGAGAAAGAGACAGAGAGAAATAGAGAGAGACAGAGCAGAAGTTGGAAGAGAGAGACAGAGAGTGAGATAGATGAGAGAGTGATATACATATACATACATAGTATAATCTATATATATATATATATATATATATTATATATATTATATATACGATATATACATATATAACATATATATATACATCGATATATTGATATAGTATATTTATATATATATATATATATATATATATATCTATGTATATATATATATGTATATAGATAGGTATTATATATATATATAATAATATATATATAATGTAATATATATCTATATATATATTAATATATATATATCTATAGAGAGAGAGAGAGAAGAGAGAGAGAGAGAGAGAGAGGAAAAGATAGATATTATAGATATAGATATATTTCACTCTCTTTAACTCTCACTTCATTCGCTCTCTATCTCTCTCTCTTCTCTCTCTCTCTACCATATAATTATATTCATATATCTATATATATATATATATATATAGAATCTAGTATTATATAGAATATATATATATAATATTATATATGATGTATATATAGTATATATATAGATATATATATGTATATATAGATATATTATATATATATTATATATATATATATATATAATGAGGTACCTATTTACATAAACATTCAAAAACACACTGATAACATAACTACACAAACACACACATGCATATGTGATGATTAGTAGTATGAAATATATATATACATATATATATATATTAATATATATTATATATATATAAATATAGATATATATACATATATATATTATATATAGATATATATATATATATTATATATATCATTATATATAATATATGTGCGGCTGTGTGTGGTGTAGACAACACACACACACACACACAATCACCACACACCACACCACCTGTGTAGGATTGTGTGTGTGCGTATATGTGTATGTGTGTGTTTGTGTGTGTGCGTGTGTGTGTGTGTATGTGTGTGTGCGAGTGTATGTATGTATGTATGTATGTATATGTGTGTGTGTGTGTGTGCGTGAGTGTATGTATGGGTCTCTGCTTTTAAGGTATGTGTATGTGATATATATATATCTATATATATCTATTATAATATATATAGATAATATATATAGATATATATATTATATATATGAGAGAGAAAGAGAGAGAGGAGTAGAGAGTACAGACAGAGAGAGGAGAAAGAGACAGAGAGAGAAATGAGACAGAGAGAAAGAGAGCGAGCAGAGAGAATGTTGGACGAGAGAGAGGACGAGAGTGAGATAGATGGAGAGTGATTATTACATATACATACATATATATAGATATATATATATATAGTATATATATACTCATATATATATATATATATATATATATATATATATATATACCTAATATAGATATATATATTATATATATAATATATATCCATATATATATATCTATATATAATATTACATATTAGACATATATCTATATATATATCTATATAATATATATATATATATATATATATAATAATATATATATATATATATACTATATATATTGTATAGTGATGTGTGTGTGTGTGCGTGTGTGTATGTATGGGTATATGTTTATAAGGTAGTATATATACAATATATATATATAAAAAACTATATATATATATAGTATATATTATATATAATCATATTAGATATGTTGATATACATATGTTTATATGGATATAAAAACAAAACGTATATGCATGTTTGCATATATTGATACACACACACACACACACACACACACGAGTGTTTGTGTGTGTGTGTGTGTGTGTGTGGGTGGTGGGTATATGTATTATAGATATATAGATAATATCAGATATATATATATATATATAGATATATATAGATATATGTAGATTATATATAATACACAACACATCACGAACACACATATGGATATATAGATAGATATAGATAATATATATATATAATATAATATATATTATATATATATATAATCTATATATATATATATATTATATCGTATATTATATATATATGAGAGAGAGAGAGAGGAGAGGAGAGAGAGAGAAGAGAGAGAGAGAGAGTGAGATAGATGTAGAGAGTGATAATATAACATATATATATGTATATATACTAATATATATATATATATATATATATATATTATATATATATATATATATATTATATATGTATATATATATATATATATATATAATATCTATTATATATAGTTATATAGTTACTAGATTTTGTATATATATAGGTAATATAATATATATATATATATATATATAGATACTATAATATAGATATATATAGATTATATATAATGAGGGGTACATAGATATAAACATAAACACAACCACACACACACCACACACACAACAACATACACACACACACACACACACATCACACACACACACACCCACACACAACCACACACACCATATGTAGATATCTCTATGATATAGTATAACAAAGAGATAGAGCTATAGAAAGATATGTAATTAGATTATAGATTATAGATATACGATGTATATATCTATATATAATATATAGATATAGATATATATATAGATAGAATAGAAGATAGATAGATATATAGAGAGAGAGAGAGAGAGAGAGAGAGTGAGACGATGAGAGAGAGAGAGAGCGAGAGATAGATATATAAGATATAGCTATATTTCACTCTCTTTATCTCCCTCTCATTCTCATCTCTCTCTCTCTCCATATGATATATATATATATATATATATATATACTATATATATAAATATATATATATATATAGATGTATGTATATATATGTAATTATATATATATGTATTATATAGATATACATCTACATATATTATAAGATATATATAATAACTTATATGATCGAATATATAGTATATAGATATCTTTATATATATATATGAGTGTAATTATACATAAAACATAAAACACACACATAAAACTACTTACACACACACACACAGCATATGTGTATATTAGTAGATAGTATATATATATATATATATATACTAATAGATATAGTTATATATATATATCATTATCTATATATATATTATTATATATATGTGCGTGTGTGTGTGTTTTGTAGACACACACACACCCACACCCACACACACAACACACACAACACACCACAAACACCACATACACCTGTGTAGGAATTGTGTGTGGAGTATATGGTTGTATGTGTGTGGTTGTGTGTGTGCGGTGTGTGTGTGCGTATGTGTGTGCTGCGATGTGTATGTATGTATGGATGTATGTATATGTGTGCTGTGTCGTGGTGGTGTGTGTGCGTGAGTTATGATGGGTATATGTTTATAGGTATGTGTAGGTATCTATATATATATCATAATATATATATATATATCTATATAATATCTATATATATCATATATATATATAATATATATGCAGAGAGAAGAGAGAGAGAGAGGACAGGACAGGACAGAGACGAGATAGAGAGACAGAGAGAGAAAGAGACAGAGAGAAAAGAGAGAGAGACCAGAGAGACAGGTTGGAGAGAGAGAGACAGAGAGTGAGATAGATGAGAGAGTGATATACAGATAGATATATATATATAGTTATATATATATATAGATATATATATATATGAGATATATATATATAGATGTAATAATATATCTATCTATATATATACATATTATACAATATATATATATATAGATAACTATATATATATATATATATCTATATACATATATAATATATATATATATATATATAATATTATATATATATCTATATATATATATATATATATATATAATATATATACACACACCACACACACACCTACTGTATATACTGTTTTTGTATATAGTGGGTGGTGTAATATAGCATATGTATAATCATTTTATCTATTTATCTATTTACTAACCACACACATATATATATACATATATATAATATATATATAATATATATATATATATATATATATATATATATAGATATACATCTATAAATATTAGTGTAGACACAACCACAACACCACACACAACACCACAACACACACAACAAACACACAACACACACACACAAACACACACAACACACACATTAGACAACCACACACACACACACACACACACAGCTTTGTGGAATTGTGTGTTGGTGCGTATGCGTGTGGTGGTGGTTGTGTGTGTGCGTGTGTGTTATGTGTGTGGTGTATGTGTGTGGTGCGAAGTGTATGTAATGTATGTATGTATGTATGTATTGTATGTATGCATGTATGATGTATGTAGCATGTGTGTGTGTGTGTGTGTGGGCTGTGTAGTGTATGTATGGGGAGTATTATGTTTTTATAAGTGGCCATGTATATATATATATATATATATATTATATAATATATAATATATATATCTATATGTTGATAATACATATGTTATATTAGATATATAAACAAACGGATATGCAGTTGCATTATATGCCGTATACACACACACACACACACACACACACCCGAGTGTTCTGTGTGTGGGGTTGTGTGTGTGGGTATGTGATATGTATATATATTATATAGATATATAGATCTATAACATAGTATACTATTGTTTAAAAAAAAATATTTATATACTATATATATATCATAGTATATATACATACACATACACACACGCACAAACATACATAGATATATATAGGAAGCGTAGAAGAGATATATATATAATAATATATATAATCTATATATATATATCTATATAATATAATATAATCTATGAGAGAGCGAGAGAGAGAGAGGAGAGAGTGAGTATAGATGAGGAGAGTGATCTATATATACATATATATAGTATATATATATTATATATATATATATATATATATTATATATATATCTATAGATATATATATATATCCATTATAGATAGATATATAGTATATTATATTATATATATAGAAATATATATATATATAATATATATATATATATGTATATATTTACATTGCGGGTAAGAAAACAACGAAGGGAAGTACAAGAAAAACACACGATATGCCGAAGCCTTTTCGCTTTTATTGGTTCGTGTGGGCATATTAGACTATAGCTACATTGAGGTATATATTCTTGTTCTAGGCGTTCAGGTCACGTCGGTAATCAGGTGTGCGACGTCCTTGGCAGTTTTCGGGGCTCCCTGTTGCGGTGTTGAAGTTGTGGTTGTAGGGTATGAAACGCCCGCTTCTATCCATTATTCCTTTGTCGTGTGGGCAGGCCTTGTTTAATTAATGGAGGACCGGGACCACTTGGGGAGATGGCCGTCTGAGTCGACGGAACAACCGAAGGCGCTCCTACTTGTCGTGGTCGTCGGATGGCGCTGCGGTGTTGGTCGATACGGTGTTCATGGACGGCACGTCCTGTCTCAACTATGTACACCTTGTCGCAGCCACCACAAGTGTATGCGTTAACTTGGCTGCGAGGTCTCGCTGTTGTGGTATGATCTACTTTTGCCGGGGACGATGTCTCCGATCTTCTTGCCAGAGGTGGTTGTTATCTTCATAGTATGGCCCACCAGGGCCTCTAGGTGTTCTGCCAGCTGTGAGTGAGGGGGTTTCCATAAACAGCTGGGCAAGGACGGCTGACAGAGGTGAGCCCATAGCAAGTCCTTGGATTTGCTCGTACTCACGTCCTTGGAATTCGAAACGGCCAAATCCACGCAGAGCAGCGGATAAGTGCGACATAATCAATCTCTCGGGCAGCCGGTAGTTCAGACCTGTCCATTCCTGTCAGCGTTCTCTTCTGCAGCTTTGATGGCCCAGTCAATCGGCACGTTTGGTGAAGAGTGATTCTGACGTCGAAAGCTAACCAGCTTTTTGCATCTCATCCCGACGTTTTGCAGCAGTTTGGTCATCAATCGGTGGTGTTAGATAGATGACAACCACTGATGGAGTTTAAGGCGCTCGAGAGAGGTGCTCAAGCTCTTTTGCTAACCGGTGCTGGGGCACTCCCGGTCCCGTTTGGTGATGGGTCTCACGGGGTTTCCTTCTTGGGGGTTTCTGATGGTTCCCACGGATCGTCGGCGTGCGTGGTGTCTCCGCGAGCAAATCCAAGGATTGCTATGGGCCTCTCACCTCTTGTCAGCAGTCCTGCCCAGCTCGTTATGGAAACCCTCGAGGCTGACCACTACCGGAAACATCGTGGGGAAGAATGTAGTCTGGCTTCGTTACGTAGATGGACATCCTTGCTGTAGTACCAACCAAAACGAACCTTCAAGAACTAACTCCACAGCTAACGCACGACAACCCCTCCATACAGGTTCACCACCGCAGAGGAGAAGAATGATGAACAGTTCCTTGCCTCGACACCCTGCTCCATAGAAGACTTACGGCCTGGTGCTCTGTATACAGAAAGCCAACTAATAAAGATGATTACATACACTATTTCTCTGCCCACAACAGTCGAACCAAAAGAAGGCGTGTCATGGTTTCTCATCCGAGCACTTAGGAATCTGCAGCACCGGGTTCCTGGAGGAGGAAATGCAGCACGCCAGCAACCACTTTCCAGCGCCTCCGTTACCTGCGCCTTGCTCAAGCCCACCTTCGACGCAAAGCGGCAAAAAGGTCATGACTAGTCGAGAGGGACGACAACAGGGAAAAGACACCCAAGGTTATTCATTCCCTCACTCACAAGCTGCAGAAACTACCTAGAGGCCCTGGTGGGCCATACTATGAAGGATAACAAACCACCTCTGCAAGAAGCTCGGATACATTGGTTCAGGCAAAAGAAGGTATCAGACCACAAACAGACCTCGCAGCAAGTGTACAGCAACCTTTGGTGGTGGCTGCGACAAGGTTGTACATAGGTGAGACAGGACGTGGCCCTCCATGAACAACGTAATCGACCAAAAACACCGCAAGCGCCCTCCGGACGACACTACAAGAGGAGCGACTCGTTGTTCACGTCGACTCCGATCTGGCCATCTCCCAAAGTGGCCCCCAGGGCCTCCATATTAAACAAGGCCTGCCCCCACGACAAAGGAAGATGGTAGAAGCCGGCGATTCATACACAAAACCAACAAAAACAAAAAAACCTTTCAACACCGCAAACCGGGAGCCGAACTAGCCCAAGGTCGTCGCCACACCTGATTCCGACGTGACCTGAACCCTGTAGGACTTGTATCATACCTCTATGTAGGCTCTAGTCTTATATGCCCTGACGAAAGCAATTAAAGCGAAAAGGCCTTCGGCAATCTTCGTGTGTTTTCTTGCACTTCCCTTCGTGTTCTCTCGCAATCTGTCGACATGAATTCCACATATAATAATATTATATACATATATATATACATACATATATTATAATATATATATATATATATATATATATATATATATATATACTATATATATATAATATACTAACAATATATATATATATATATATATAGATATATATTATATATTATATATTATATATATATAACACCTCTGTATAACATGTTTTGTATATTAGTTGTGTGTGTATATTATAAATATGAATATCTATCAATATGTTTGTCAACACACACATAACATTATACATATATATTATATATTATATAGAATATATATATATATTCATATATATATTCGATCTATATATATTATATTATACAACACCACACACACACACACACAACACACACCACAACCACGCATTATATATCTATATATATATATATATATATATAATATATATACTATATATCTTATATATATATCTCTATATATAATATAATAATTATATGTGTATGTATATATCATAGATAGTATATTATATATATATATATATATATATATCCTAGATATCATATAATCCATATATATATATCTATATATACATATATACATACATTACACACACTAACCACACAGACTCACACACACCACGGGCACATACACACACACAAATGGCATATATATATATATAATATATAATTATATATAATACTATTATATATTAATATATTATATATAGTTATATACTATATATAATATATATTTATATAAAAGATATATTTATATATATATATATATATATATATATATATATATATATATGTTATATATTATATATATTATATATATATATTAATATATAATAATATATATATAGATATAATATTATGGTATGTAGTATACATAACATACATATGCATACACACATGTAGATATATAAACAGATAGGTAGATAGAGAGATAGATAAATATAAATATATATACAGAAACATAAATGTAGTACTGTTGGGTATGAGTATAAATATATCCGGTAGTTGAGTTTTGGTCCTAAGGAGTATTGAGCCATCTCCTAGCTACTATTGCTCCCAGTGGCAGGGTCCGATCTATGGGATAATAAGGGTAGAAGGGACTCTTTAGCACTGACTGGCAACCATTCTAGAGACAGTTTCTCAATAAAAACAGTGCCATGGAAGGGAACGAGAAACCACCCTGACTGAACTTTCATTTGTATTTATGGCAGACATCTCAGGAATTAACCCTCAGTTCGGTGTTGAAGGGGTTGCTAAGAATCTCACGGGGTTAAATGGACTGTTCACTTCAAAGAGTGCAGACTTAGTGGGAAACAGTATTGGCTCTGAACAGGACCAGCAACCAAATGGAAAACGTATGAGCATTGGTAACTGGAACGTAGGAACATTGCTAAGGAACGAACAATTGGAAAAACATCAAAAAGGATAGATGCAGTTTAAAATTGGATTAAATGCTTTTGATTTCGTGATGAAGTGGGACGATCGAGGGAACGATAACACTGTGAAGGAACAAGGGTGATCTAACGCAGCAGCAAGTACAAGAAACATGGCTGGAGTCTTTCGTAGCAATTCTTGTTAGAACAGAAAAAATTCTAAGCCGAATGACAAAGATTGTATACACAGTGAAAGAGTGATCTTGGTAAGGTACAAGTTGAATCTGTAGATCTGGTTAATTTCATATAGGTTATTATATATATATATGTGTGTGTAGTGTTTGTGTGTGTGTGTGTGTGTGGTTGCTGGTGTGTTGTCGTTCGTTGTGGGTGTGTGTGTTGTCGTGTGTGTGTGTGTGGGTGCTATATATATATATATATATATATCTATATATACTATATATATATATTATATATATAATAGAAGTATAATATATAGATGTATGGGTTATATATAAATATATACTATATATATATATATATATATTAATATATATATATATATAATCTATATATTATCTATGTTGTGTGTGGGTGTCGTTTGTGTGGTGTGTTGTGGTGTGTGGGTGTCGTGTGTG
>NC_051396.1:250641-253141 GCF_015228065.2 Penaeus monodon | reverse complement strand
ACTATATAGTATATATCTTTATATATATATAATAATATATATATATATAATACATATATAAATATCTATTCTAATATATATATAATATTAATATTAGATATATCATATCTATATATATATATATATAATATATAATAATATATATGTATATATATATATACGCATACATATGAAACCGACAATGCACAACTTAGATATATTGATAAGCAGACAACCGTTTCGAAATCCGCCTGATTCCACCTTCAGACCTGAATATGGAATGCATATATGTATATATATATATATATATATATATAATTATATATATCTATAATAAATACATACAAAAATTATATATATATATATAGATACACAGGCATGATACTTAATTGTAGTTTTCATGTTGTGAGTCTTGAGTGAGTAGTGGGTAGGGTCCCACCGGTGTTTCCCTTGGGCTGGCCACCCAGTGGCTAGGTAGCAATCGAGGTGAAAGTTCTTGCCCAAGGGAAAGGGAACAACGCGCGGCGGTGACGCGAACCCTCGAAACTCAGATTGCCTCGTGCCAGTCTTGAGTCCGATCCGCTAACAATCGGCCACCGCGGCCTGATATATATCTATATATATATTAGATCATATATATTATATATATATAATATTATTATATATATTCCATATTCAGGTCTGAAGATGGAAATAGGCGGATTTCGCAACGATTGTCTGCCTTATCAACATATTATAAGTTGTGCATTGGGGTTTGATATGTATGCTGTATATAAGATATCATATAAATATATATATATATATATATATATATTATATATATAATATATATAATATAATATATATATAAGATGTACATAGATTAAATGCAAGACAGGTATATAATATATAGATTAATATATATATATATTATATATATTATAATAGGATAATATATATATATATATATAGATAATAATATGTAGATACATATATATATAGATGATAGATAATAGAGATATATAGATATATATATATATATATATATATATCTATAATATATATATATATATTTCTTTATATCTGTATATAATATATATATATATATATATATAATATATATTATATATCAGTATATATATATATTTATATATTATATAATTATATATATATATATTATATATATATATATATCTATATATAATATACATACATACATCTATCACTCATCATCACCCAAGGGGCTAACCGCCCGACGGGGTTCGCATGGCGCAGTCACCCTTGTTCCAACCACGAGGGTCCCCATGGCGAGTCTCCAGGCAGGCCCTCCAGCCAATCTCCCTATACAGTGCAACAGGGTCCTCGTCGAGCTGCCACAAGTCATGACCCTCCTGGATGATCCCACAGGCCTCCTCCACCCAGGGTTGTGTCGCAAATAGACAAACCTGATAGGAGGGTCATCCACAGGGAGATGGCGCTAGGTTGCCCTATAGCCTGAGTTGGCGATCCCGGATTATGCAAGTAACCAGGTAACATGTCATCTATCACGGTTGGTAAACTGTTAGTTGGACATGTGCATACCAACTGGAACTCCATGGATCTCTGCGAAGGGACTTGTTACAAAAGACTTTCAAGACGAAAACTCCAAGCACTGGATAGCATCCGGTTTCGCTTCCATTAGAGCAAAACTGGGGCAGTATCAAGGCCTTGAAGACATGTAATTTGGCCCTTCTGTCATAGGTACTGACATCTCCAAAGTCTTGTGATCGAGTTGAGGTCCTGCCTTTCCAAGGATGGGGTAAAATTCTCTGTAACTTCAGTTGTTCCTCGCCACAAGTATGGATCGACTGAATGGTTCCATAACAGGTCCTGATCTTGATTCTTAGTTCCAGGAGATCCTCTAGGCCTAAGGGCTTTGCCCATGCTATATGCATCAAGAGCCACACAGTGACTCCAAAGACTCGATAGGATACACGCCAACATATCATCGGCAAAGTCAAGGCCTAGACCTTGATATTGCCCAGTGTGCTCCACAATGACTTTGGCTAGTAGCCCTGCCCATTATCCAGTCCCATACAGGACCACAGCCTTGCCCTCACCCCCTGAATTAAAGGGAAGAAGTTCGGACAGACCCCCACCAACTTTACAAGCACTTTTCACAATACCGGCTTATAAAGTCTTGCAATTAGGCCAATAATCTGTAGTCAGATCCGCCTGAGTCTCAGGATCTTCCCAGTCTCATGACTTGGACCGAGTCAACGCCTTCGCGAGGTCAATGTAGGGTGCAAAGGTAATCATGACCAAACAAATTCTACTCCGAAGTGCTAGTATCGGTCTATTGTGGTACCTTGCCAGGAGTGAATCCAGACTGCTCCCGGTCTCTGATGCTCAGTAGATGGTCGCAGATCGTTTCAGCAGAATGTGGGCAGAGAACCTGCCTGCGTAATGATGAGCAGTGTAATGCACGGAGTTGCTACAGGCCCAAACGATCCTCTTCTACCCTTCCGAAAGGGATGACCCTGCCCTAACAGGTTAGGGGGAA
>NC_051396.1:235641-238141 GCF_015228065.2 Penaeus monodon | reverse complement strand
GTGGCCACAAATCATGTTGTTGTTACTATTGCTGTTTTATGTTGCATAATCTTTTATGAATTTGATAAAGTTACTGTCCATTCATTTTTGATTTTTTCTCATTCTCCCCATCTCTATCTCTCTCTCTTTTTCTCTCATTTACTCTCTACCTGCCTATCTATCTGTTTATCCGTCTATCAATATGTTTATCTATCCATTGTAGATATATTTATCTTTCTGTTTATTTGTTCATCTATCTATCTGTCAGTATACGGATTTATATATAAATATATATATATATATATATATATATATATATATATATATATATATATATATATATATATATATGTGGGGTGTGTGTGTGTTATGTATAGGGATATGTTATATATATATATATATATAAATATTTTATATAAAATATATATATATATATCTACTCTATATGTACATATATATATATATAAAATAAAATATAAATATATATATATATATACTTTATATAAATATATATATATATATATATATATTATATATATATCCCCCTATAAAAAAAAAAAAAAAAAAAATATATATATATAATAAATATATATTTCTTATATATATATATTATATATATATATAATATATATATGTATATGTATATATATATATATACGCATACATATAAAACCCACAATGCACAACTTAGATATATTGATAAGCAGACAACCGTTTCGAAATCCGCCTGATTCCACCTTCAGACCTGAATATGGAATACATATATGTATATGTATATGGAATATATATATATGTATGGAATATATATATATATTTTATATTTTATATAAAATATATATTATATTATATTTTATATATTATATACATATATATATATTATATATAATATATATATTTTTTTTTTTTTTTTTTTTACGGTAGGTTCATGTTTGAGCTGCCGTGGTCACAGCATGATACTTAATTGTAGTTTTCATGTTGTGATGTCTTGGAGTGAGTATGTGGTAGGGTCCCACCGGTGTTACCTTGGGCTTGGCCACCCAGTGGCTAGGTAGGCAATCGAGGTGAAGTTCCTTGCCCAAGGGAACAACGCGAACTCAGATTGCCGTCGTGCCAGTCTTGAGTCCGATCCTCTAACCCACTCGGCCACCGCGGCCTTATATATATATATATATATATATATATATATATATATATATATATATATATATATATATATATATATATATATATATTATTCCATATTCAGGTCTGAAGATGGAATCAGGCGGATTTCGAAACGATTGTCTGCTTATCAACATATCTAAGTTGTGCATTGTGGGTTTTATATGTATGCTTATATTTTAATATATATATATATATATATATATATATATAATATATATATATATATATATATAAATGCATATACATGTATATATATATGCTTTTATGAATATATATATATATATATATATATATATATATATATATATATATACATATATCATCATCATCACCAAGGGGCTAACGCCGACGGGGTCGCATGGCCGCATTTACCCTTCGCTTCCAACCACGAGGGTCCCTCATGGCGAGTCTCCAGGCAGGCCCTCGGCCCATCTCTAATTCATTGCAACAGGTCTCGTCGAGCTGCCAAAGTCATGACCTCCTGGATGATCCCACAGGCCTCCTCCACCCAGGGTTGTGTCGCAAATAGACAACCTGATAGGCAGGGTCATCCACAGGGAGATGGGCTAGGTGCCCATATAGCCTGAGTTGGCAATCCCGGATTATGCAAGTAACAGGTCCCATGTCATTCTCACGGTGTAACTGTTAGTTGGACATGTGGTCCTACCAACTGTACTCCATGATCCTGCGAAGGGACTTGTTACAAAAGACATCAAGACGAAACTCCAAAGCACTGGATAGCATCCAGGTTTCGCTTCCATAGAGCAAAACTGGCAGTATCAAGGCCTTGAAGACATGTAATTTGGCCCTTCTGCATAGGTACTGACATCTCCAAATGCTCTTGTTGATCGAGTTGATGGCTCCTGCTGCCAAGGTATGTAAAATTCTCTGTAACTTCAGTGTCCTCGCCACAAGTATGGATCGACTGAATGGGTTCCCCTAACAGTCCTGAATCTTGATCTTGGTCCAGGAGACCTCTAGGCCTAAGGGCTTTGCCTCATTGCTATATGCATCAAGAGCCACCACCAGTGACTCCAAAGACTCAGATAGGATAGCAACATCATCGGCAAAGTCAAGGCCTGAGACCTTGATATTGCCCAGTGTTGCTCCACAATGACTTTGGCTAGTAGCCCTGCCCATTATCCAGTCCATACAGGACACAGCCTTGCCTCACCCCTGAATTAACAGGGAAGAAGTTTGACAGACCCTCACCATACTTTACAGCACTTTCAATACCGGTATAAATTCTTGCAATTAGGCCAATAATCTGTGTCAGAATCCGCCTGAGTCTCAGGATCTCCCATAGCGATTCATGATGCACCGAGTCAAACGCCTTCGTGAGGTCAATGTAGGGTGC
>NC_051396.1:220641-225641 GCF_015228065.2 Penaeus monodon | reverse complement strand
CTATCATCATTACCATTATCATCGTTATTATTTTTTATTATTACTATTTTTATTTTAATATTATTAATATATTATTATTGTTATTATTATTTTGTTATTATTATTATTATTATCATTATTATATCATTATTATTATTATTATTACTATTATTATTATTATCATTATTATTATTATTATTATCCTTATAATAATAATAATAATAATAATAATCATTATTATTATAATTATTATTATTATCATTATTATTACCATCATTGCATTGTTATAATCGTTATCCTCGTCATTATCATTTTTACTATAGTAATTATCATTATGCTTATCAATATCATAATGATTATCATTATGGTTATCAATATCATAATGATTATCATTATGGTTATCAATATCATAATCATTATCATCATTATCATTATGATTATCAATATCATCATCATTAACATAATTGTCATTATTATCATCACTATTATTGATCTCATTATTACTATTACTAATATTATTGTTATTGTTATTATTATCATTATTATTATTATTGTTATTATTATTATTGATATTAACATTATTTTTATTATTATTGTTATTATTATTTTTATCATTATTATTATTATTATTATTATTATTATTATTATCATCATCATTATCATAATTGTTGTCATTATTACTATTATTGTCATTATCATTACTATTATAATAATTGTTATACCCAGCCAGCCACACCATTCTGGACATTATCTGGGCCGACTACGGCAAACTCCTAATCCTGCACAGATCCAACTCTGGTTGACTCCGATCCGAAGTTAGCCGGAGTCGTCTTCCTCATCGGTTGCACTCCGGCCCAATCCCGGCAAACAATGTCAGTTGACTCTGGCATACAATTTTTGTCCGAACTTTACCCAACATTGACCCTGAGCAGTTTCTACTTTGGCATAATCCACCATGCTTCCCTACAGCCTTTCTATGGATTTTAAATAGCATCTCTCACCAAACTACTTATTCCTTTGTAAAATATAGGAAAAAACGAATCTCGCAAGAAATCAACTGTGTGTATTGTAAAACTGCATTAACATCTTTAAAGCAAAGTACAAAATATTTCTGAGGAGCTCAAAAATAAAGATATCCGATTGTTCTGTAATCAAATATTCAAGGTCAGACAGGTCAACATGTGAATTTAGCCACTCGTGGCCAGAGTTGGAGTGGAATAACTGATAACACATCAATTTGGTATACAGGGAGAAATTACCTAAATATACATGATTGTATAAAGAGGGATAGTTGCAAGACTAATTGCTGTTAAAGTCCTAGTTTGGTCAAAAGTTTACCTTGTCAGGTTATGTGCTGATTGTACAACACTCACTGACTTTTACCGGGTATCTCCTCCCAATCCCAGTAAGAGCAAGCAGAGCAGAAGAGGGAGGTGGTGGTGGTGGAGGTTGAACATTGAACAAACAAACAAAAAAGGGCTCAGCACAGAACGAGCTAGGTAGGCCTACAGGGTTAAGGCTCTAGGCTATAGGCTCTAGGTAGATTCCAACACACCATTCATCTTCGCAGGCTGACCGATGGACGCCTCCTTACTAATATCACAAACAGCCTACACATACTGTTGACTGTGCGAATGCATCATGCATTGCACGACTGCAGTTTTGATCACCGCACCATGACCGTAGTAGGCAATCACCAGTTCGGTAGAAAAAAAACTTCTGCCGCTACTGGCGAAAATGTCAGCTCAAATGAAAGTCAGTGTCTTATTTCATATACCCTTCATGAAAATTTGCGTTTTTCCGTACAGAGAAATGTGATATTACCTCAAATAATCCTGAATAAATTTCAAAAAGGAAATTGAAACAAAACCTGTTTGGCAGCAGTAGGGAATGCGCATGCGCATCAGTTGTTGTTTATCAAGCCGCTAGGTGGATTGGCATGGTATAGTCAACTGCGGGAAGTTCAACGGAAAATTCTGTGTACGGTGAAATCCCACTCATAAGATTACTCTGCATCATCTTTTACACAATTTACAACAAAAGTCCGTCTGAATATATAATTTTAGTAATTTTCATCTTGCCAATATAGGTCCAACTTCGGACCAATTACGGCAAACTACGGCACATTTTGCCAAAAGCCATCCATCCATTCCAGTATCGGACCAGCCCTGGCCCTACTCCGGGCAACCCTGGCCGGAGTCTGTCATACTATGCCAGAACAAAACCAACTCTGGCCCAAAGTTGTATGGCTACTACTAACTACTACTGTTATTATTGTTATTATTATTATTATTCTGCTAACATAATTTCCATTATGATTATCAATATCATAATCATTATCATCATTATCATTATGATTATCGATATAATAATAATTATTATTATTATTATTGTAATTATTATTATTATTTTGCTATTATAATTTTCCTTATGATTATCAATATCATAATCATTATCATCATTATCATTAAAATTATTGATATCATCATTATTAGTAGTATCATTATTATTATTAATATTGATATTAATATTAACATTATTATTATTATTATTATTATTATTATTATTATTATTATTATTATTATTATTATTATTATTATTATTATTATTATTATTATCATTATTATTATTGTAGTGGATAAATAACTCAGTAGAGTTAGAGATGTTTCTTTGGTAGCGTGTTATCCAGCTACAGGTAATGCACATGTGGGTTTGGCGTATTTTGAGGATGACTCTCGGGTGGTTTGAAAGTGATCCCGTAGTCACAATAAAACAGAACAATAAAATAACACCACTGGCTGGCTAAAAAGGCAACATAAAAAGAGCATCCATATTATACATTTATTACACACAAATCTTTCGGACATAACCAATTCACAAGACAACACACTATACACTTACTTGGAACAGAGGCAACCCACCACAGCACGAGAAGCACCAGTCAGCCAGCTAAAAAATCCAAACGGTCTGCCACCAAGATAAAAAGCCTCTCCCCTCTGACCGACCTGGCTTGACCTTTTATACTGGGGCTTCCCGTGCTTGCTGATGTTTTTACCCATAATGCAATTAATTATATTTCTTAAATAGTGTATGGTGGGTTTAAAACAAGTTTAAAAATACATAAATTAAAAAGAATAAAACTATACAAAAATGGGCGCAAATAATTAATTAAAAGACAGGAAAGTACGAAAAAGTGAAAGAAAGGGATCCGTGAGGGAAAACGGGAAAACACAAAGAGAAAAACGAGTGAGAAACAAAACTAAAGGTGAATTAGTCGAAGACAAAAAGGCAAGAATAAGGCAAGATAAGTTTAGAATATAATGTAAGTAGTGTATAAGTATGTGGGACGTGAATGGCTGTGCTGGGAAATAGAAGATTAAGCAAGGGGAACCATCTGATTGTCCAAATAAAAAAGGCGAAATCGTAACTGTTGATAAAGATTTGAAACATTCACACATGTCAAGAAATGAAGTAGAGAAGACTTTTTTTTCAAATTTAGTGACATACCAGCATGATAGATCATCTCAAAGTATTCAATTCACAATTTAAACCGATAAAGTTCCTAATGTTTATTATCTTGACTATAATACTATTATATTAGTTAGTATCAGTGCCAGGTAAATAGAGATGGTGACTCGATAAAAAAAAAAACACCGGGTGGAAGGCAATGGCAAACCACCGCTCTAAATTGCTAAGAAAAAATCATGGAAGCCCATGATCGTCAAGGCCGCGGTGGCCGAATGGCTAGAGCGTCGGACTCAAGACTGTCACGACAGCAATCTGAGTTCGAGGGTTCGAGTCACCGACCGCCGCGTTGTTCCCTTAGGCAAAGAACTTCACCTTGATTGCCTACCTAGTCACTGGGTGGCCAAGCCAGCCCAAGTCAAGTGCTGGTCCCAAGCCCGGATAAATAGAGAAAATGATTACCTAAAAAGGTACCACCGCCACTCTCCGTGGAAAAGAACTGGGGACCCTACCACGTACTCACTCCAAGAGCATCACAACATGAAAACTACAATTAAGTATCATGCTGTGACCACGGCGGCTCAAACATGAACCTATCGTTAAAAGAGTAAGGCCGCGGTGGCCGAATGGTTAGAGCGTCGGACTCAACACTGTCACGACGGCAATCTGAATTCGAGGGTTCGAGTCACCGACCACCGCGTTGTTCCTTTGGGCAAGGAACTTCACCTTGATTGCCTACCTAGCCACTGGGTGGCCAAGCCAGCCCAAGTCAAGTGCTGGTCCCAAAGCCCGGATAATTAGAGAGAATGATTACCTAAAAAGGTACCACCGGCACTCTCCGTGGAAAGGAACTGGGGACCCTACCACGTACTCACTCCAAGAGCATCACAACATGAAAACTACAATTAAGTATCATGCTGTGACCACGGCGGCTCAGACATGAACCTACCGTTAAAAGAAGAAGTGTATAAGTATCATGGAAGCCCATGATCGTAAAGGCCGCGGTGGCCGAATGGTTAGAGCGTCGGACTCAAGACTGTCACGACGGCAATCTGAATTCGAGGGTTCGAGTCACCGACCGCCGCGTTGTTCCCTTGGGCAAGGAACTTCACCTTGATTGCCTACCTAGCCACTGGGTGGCCAAGCCAGCCCAAGTCAAGTGCTGGTCCCAAAGCCCGGATAAATAGAGAGAATGATTACCTTAAAAAGGTAAAACCGGCACTCTCCGTGGAAAGGAACTGGGGACCCTACCACGTACTCACTCCAAGAGCATCACAACATGAAAACTACAATTAAGTATGATGCTGTGACCACGGCGGCTCAGACATGAACCTACCGTTAAAAGAAGAAGAAAGTGTATAAGTAGTGTTACGTGCAGTAGAAATGGTGTAGATGTATAAGTAGATCACGGACCAATGGGAAAGGTAAGTCAGAGGTTATAAAAAAACACAGATTCACTCTTATTAAAAAAACACATAAACACAGCAAAGCCACGTTCCTATACAGATTCGTAGCGTCAGGGGAACAGGCGGCCCGGAAGCCTGCGGGGAGACCCG
>NC_051396.1:198825-208872 GCF_015228065.2 Penaeus monodon | reverse complement strand
GGGGGGGGGGAAAGATTTGGGTCTGTCGGCCCCCCATGGCTGGGGAGCTGACCCCAGCAGCGGAATCCCTCCTTCCCCGGGGATTTTGCTAGGCCCCCGAAATGGATCTCTGGCCCCGGGTACCACCCCCAAAAGCATCGTGGACTTGGTACGCATAGGGGTACATGAAGGGATCGCCACATTCTTGTCCACCGATGGGGATCCTCCAAAAACTCGGGGTTTTCCCGGAGTGCTGTTCTGGGGCACCGCCCATAGGTGCTTGTGGCTCCCCTCGGCCCTTCAAAACCCCCCCTCCCCCCAGGGGCCACTTAAGTGTTTTCACTTGGACGACAAAGGGGAGAGGAGTGTGCCCGTGGGTTCGCCCGGCAGTCTCTGACGATTCTCGAAACCGAAACCTGACGGATCCCCTCGGGGCAAAGGCCCGGGAGCAGTCGGGATTTCTCCGGGAAACCCACAATAGACTTATACTGCGCTTCGAGAAATTGTGGAACGCCTCGTGATTTTTGGTCGTGGTTGTTTGGCCCCTACATCGCCTCAAGAAGGGTTTGACTCGGGCATGGGGCGCTTGGGAGACCTGGGCTCAGGGGAATTCCGACCCCAGATTTTTGGCCTGATAGCAACCCTCTATCGGTACTGAAAGGGGCTGTGAAGTGTGGGGGGTATTCGAACTTTTTCCTGTTAATTCGGGGGTGAGGGCAAGGCTGTGTCTTGCACCCCCCTTTTTAAACACAGTTGGACGGAAAAGGGGGCGGGGTACTACCAAAAGTCATTGCGGAGCAACACTAGCAATTTTAGGTCTCGGACCTTGACTTTGCCGACGATGTTGCCATCCTTTTGACCCTTGGAGTCATTGTGGCGGCTCTTGAGCATTTAGAAATGGGCGAAGCCCTGGGCCAAGCCCCCTTGGCCAAGACCAAATTCGGTTTTGGGGGTCTGTTGGGGAAAACCCGTTCAGCGATCCAGTTTGGGGCGGGGATTTGAGTCACAGAAATTTTTACATCCCTTTGGTACGTAGTCCATATCTCGGGTTGTCAGCCCCAAAAATCGTAACGGATTGATCTGAACAGGGCCATGAACCGACCCAAAAAGGCGTTTGGAAGTCGGTCCCTTCAGAAGGCCAAGCGCATGTCTAAAGGGCCCTTTCATACTGCCATTTTTTGTTTTAGGGAAAAAGCAAAACCTGGACGCTTCCTCCCTTGAGTCTCGCCTTGATGCCTTTTGAAACGCCCCTTCGCCGGATCATGGGTACATTTGGCAGGACACGTGTCCCCCGGGGGTTACACTGTGAGACTGCATGGGACCTGTTTTTGCTAACCCGGATCGAAAACTCAGGTTAGGGCCCCCAGCTCCCCTCCCTAGACGACCCTCCCCCCGGGGTTTGTCTCTCTGGGACCCCCCTGGGTGGGGGAGACCTGTGGGACGTCCTAGGAGATCGGGTTTGGGGCATGACAAACCCTGTCTGAAAAATAGAGGGGGCCGTGTCCTCCCCGGAGACTCGCCCTCGGGGTCCTCGGGCGGGAAGCGAAGGGGGATGCCCGCCCCCCGTCGCGTTAGCCCCTTTGATGAGATGATATAATATAAAACATATATAAAATTTTTAAATATTATATTATATATTATATATATATATAATTTTAAAATTTTAATATATATATATTATATATATATATATTTAATTATATTTTTAATGAGGCCGCGGTCCCGAGGGGTTAGAACTCGCTAAAAACTACACGACGACTATCGATTTTAAAGGGTTCAATCACCGCCCGCCGCGTTTTTCCCCTTGGGCAGAACTTAAAACCCTCGTTGCCTGCCAAAAAACGACATACCCTTTCGAATAAAACCACGTGTGGGGGAACGCCACGTGCACTAACCTGGGTTTGATTAGGAAGGCACCCAAAATCAGGAAAGGGGTGGCTTGCCTTTAAACCTCTCAGAAATAAATTGAGAGGGCCATGTCCTCGGGGTTTGGAAGGGCGTTGAAAAAAAAATTATATATATATAAAATTAATTTATATATATTATATAATGTGTATATATGTTTGTTTTGTATTTATATTTTTATATATATAATATAAAAATTTTAATATATAAATATATTATGTATTTTGTTTTTTCTAATTTTTTATTTATTTATTTTATATATTATTTTGTTTTAAAATTTTATTGTTTTCTATATTATATTTAAAAGTATTATTTATTTATTATTATAATGTTTTTTATTTTTTTTTTTCCCCTTTTTTTTTATTTTTATATTTTATTATTTTTTAATTTTAAAATATATTATATTTTTTTAAATATATTTTTTTTATATTATTTTGGAATTTTTAATTTTTTTTTTTTTTTTTTAAATTTTAAATATTTGTGTGTGTGTGGGTTGTGTGTTTTGTGGTGTGTGTGTGTGTGGTTTTTTGTGTGTGTTATTAATTTCTTTCACCCACCCCCACCCCCCCACCCACCCCCCTCCTTTTTTTTTTTTTATTTTTTATTAAAAATTTTTTATTATTATTTTTTTTGTTGTGTGTGTGTGTGTGTGGGGTGTGTGTGGTGTGGTGTGTGTGTGTGGGTTTTGTGTGTGCAATATAATTTTCATAATAACCCCACAAACACACACACCACAACACCCCCACACACACACACACCCAATTATATATATATATTAAATTTTTAATTTTAAATTTTTATTTTTTTTAATATATTAATATAAAAATATATATATATATATTTTTAAAATAATATTATGTGTTAGTGATTTATAATATATATTTATATATATATTATATTTATTTTAATTATTTGGTGTGTGTGTTGGTGTGTTTTGGGGGTGTGTTTATTTTAAATATATATTTTAAAATTTTTAAAATATATATATATATATATTATATATTATTATATTTTTTAATATATATAATATTTGTGTGTGTGGGTGTGTTGTGGTGTGTGTGTGTGTGTGAGTGTGTGTGTTGTTGTTTATATATTTTCCCATAATAACACCAAACCCCCCCCCAATTTTATATAATATATTATATATATAATAATATATATTATTACTATTTTTATATATATATGAATATATTCAACTACTATATGTATATTTATAATGTTTTGTGTGTTTGTTGTGTGTGTGTGTGTATTTTATGTAAATTTTAAAATATATATAATTTTATATATATTAAATATATAATATATATAAAATATAAAATATAACACACTTTTAACCAACACATCAAATGTCCCCAAAACACACACACCACACACACCCACAACACATATATATATTATATTAATATATTTTATATATTTTTATTATAATATATAAAAATATATAATATTATATATTATATATAATATGTGGTGTGTGTTAAGGTAGAATGAGAATGATTCTTCAAAATACAAAAATCATTTGACCGGCGATTTTCTTGGTCAAATCATGTTTTCTGACAAGAACATACAATCGAAACATGTAAAATACTTTTTTTGTATTGTGAAACATTCATTCCATTTATACCTTTCTGCATCTGTTAACAAATGGGGGGTTAAAACCCCAAAAATGATTACCCCAACCACTTTCTCTTGGGGAAGACAGATCAGACCCCCAGTTAAAACCTAATCAACTAACTCATGAGTCAACTGGTGGTAAGTTTCGTCAATACTGTTTGGATGGACGGAAAAAAAATTTTATTATATATATAATATATATAAATATATATTATAATATTATATATAATTTTATATATAATTTTATTATATTATATATGGAGGTGTGTGTGTGTGTGGTGTGTTTTTGTGTGTGTGTGTGTTTTTTTGTGTGTGTGTGGTGTGTGTGTGTTGTGGTTGATGTATATATATTTATATTATATTTATTTAAAATTATATATAATTATTATTATATATAAAATATTTTTTTAATTTTATTACACCCTACTACTATGATACACACGCACATACCACACCCTTCCCCTTCCCCTCTCTCTCTCTCTCTCTCTCTTCCCCCTCTTCCTCTCTCTCTCCTCTCTTCTCTCCTCTCTCTCTCTCTCTCACACACAAACCAACCAAAACCCCCCCACACCACACCTTTTTGTCAATGTAAATCTTTATGGGGGAAAACCATATAGGAGGGTTAATTTGTTGCAAAATTCACCTGCATCTGTAACCAGGTTAGATGTTTGAAGGGGATTATTTATGGTTACGTTATAATCAATAAGTTTTATTAAAATTTAAAATTGTTCATATCAGGAGGAGAAGAGAGAGAGAGAGAGAGAGGGGGGAGAGAGAAAAAGAGAAGGGAGAAGAGAGGAGAGAAGAGAGGAGAGAGAAGTAGGTAGATGATAGTATAGAGAGAGAGAAGGAAAAGAGAGAGAGAAAGAGAGAGAGAAGAGAGAGGAAGAGAGAGAGGAATTATTAAGTAAATTGAAGTCAAAAATAAGGAAAAAGGGAAAAACCCGAAAATCAGAAAGAAGAGACAAAGCGAAAAATATCTTTTTTTATTTCCTCTTGTGCCTTCGCCCCCTCCACCTTCCCTTAAAATCTCCATTCCTTTCCTCACCCCCCCTTTTTCCCTTCCCCTCAACTCTCCCGCCCCACCTGCCCCCACACTCTTTCCCAAAACCCTTTATACTTCCCCCCTGCCCCCCCGCCCCCCTCCATCACCCCCCCCCCCGTCAACCCCCTTTCCCCTTTCCACTCCACTTCCCCCCCCTTCCTTCCCCGCCCTTTTCTCGAAACCCCCACGGCCAGGGGAAACATGTGGCTAAACAAAAACCATCTCAAAGGAAAAAAGATTTTTCCATACCCCCGGCTCCTCCCGCCCGCACTCTTTCGTGTCTGCTTGAGTGGGGCGAGCGCGGTGCGTACAGTGGGGATATGGGGGGCTTGTACACGAGCGTATGCGCGTGTGTTTTGTGTGGTGTGTGCATCTCTTGCACGGCGCCACACACTTGTATGACTGTGTGCACGTAGTGAAAGGGCACCATTATTCAAATAAACCTCTTTTTTTTTTCTTTGTTTAAAAAAACAGAATTGTTTACCGTCGCCTATGTGATTTTATAATACTCCAGATTACCCTCTCCTGATCCAAATTTAAAGAAATTCGGCAGCTTGACCAAGGTTCGCTGCTAGGGATTCCGGTTTTACCGTGGTGAGAACCGCATAAGTCCTCTAAATAGAATCCATGGAAGAGTGTACGTCACTCGAAATCTGAATGTCAGTAGATACATTAGAAAAAGGGAAAAATTTAAGGTTACTTTTGCCCTTTAGGTAAGTTGATAACGAAATGGGGAAAATGATAGTGTGAGGGGGGGTATTTGAAACATGACAAAGATAAAAAAATAAATAAAGGACCCTGGATTTCCCCCAAACAAAAAAGAGAGTACTCTTCTCACCCTCTTTTTACCCTCCTCCTCCTTCTCCCTTTTTTCCATCCCTTTTCCCTCCCTCCTCCCTTCTTTCCCCTTTTCCTCTCCACCCGTGTCACTTACATATCGTCCGAAAATTTACTCCTCCCCTCCCACTTTAATCCCTGCATCTTCCCTCCTCCACTTCTCTCCTTTTCCTCCTTAAACTTCTTTACCCCCTGTGCTTCTTATCCCCGTCCCTGCCTTTTCCATCCCCCCTCCGTTTTCCCTTCCTTATCTCCCATTTCTCTTTAAGCTCACTTTACCCCTTACTCCCTCTCGCTCCCTTGTTTCGCTTCCTCTCCTGCCTTCCCTCGGATAGTAGCGTGAATAATAAATGTACGTCAATTGATGGTCTGATTACTTGAATGTAGCACACTTCCCTCGAATAAGAACGATTATAAAACAATAATAAAATTATTATTATTACTACTATTATTACTATCATTGATAATAATGACAGTATAATAACAACAGCAACAATAATGATAATCATAACAATTATAACAATAACGATGGGAAAAGAGTTAGAGTATAAGTCCCATAATTCGTAAGATCCTTAATATCTATTTTAGATAAATTTGAAAATGACTCGTTCAAACTCTCGTCGTGTTTCGAACGAATCTAGCAATCTTTTCCTTCGCAAACGAAGCACAGGCCCCGATGGCTGGGGAGGGCATGGTAAGTGTCAGGGAAATTGCTCAACGGTCGAAGTAAATCTTTCAGCAATTTAGTTATTGCGAAACACATTTATAGTTAATAGTGGGCTTCGTCCCATAACCCCCTATCCCCGCCTTCAAATTCTTCACCTCGTATGTTCCGGTAGGACAGAGCCCGGACAAATATCTGGATCTCGCACCGATTATTTCTTACGTTGACCAATAAGTCATCAAAATCCTCGTCGTCTCTGATGGTGGGAATTGCGACCACGATCCGCCACTCTTTTCATATTACCATAGTATTTTGCATGTTTGACGAAACAGCACTTTATACACAGCCTAGCTATGACGGAGCTGATATGAATTTCAACTAACTTACGCAGAACGAACGAACAAACGGACAGACGGACGAAACATAAGTAGCAGTGAAATATAGAAAATAATGAAAACAAAAATTATGATAGTAGTATTTTTGACAACAATAATGCTAATAATAATAAAATTAACAACAAAAACGAATATTAGTATAAAAGTAATGGTAGTAATATTGATTATAATAGTTTTAAAAAATAGGGACTAATAATAATAATGGTAATAGTAAAAAGGATAATAGTATGTTAATAATATTAGTAATAGTAAGAATGTAAATAGCAACATTGATTATAATAAATATAATTGCAAGAAATGTTATTAAAGGAATGGATATAATATAATGCTAATAACAATACAAATGGCATAAGTTTAATACGTGTGATAGTTATAACAATAATAATGAAATGGCAAACGACATGGACACATAGAAACGTTCTTTTTAAAGTGCATATTCTTATCCGGTGGCTTAAGAAAATATCCTGAGTGTGCAAACGTATTTTCCTCCCTTTATTTCGTTTTCTTAAAGAGGAGCGTTACCTTTCCTTCGAAGATAAGAGTTGCGATTGCATATCCTCTTTTTTGGCACTTGATATGTGTTTACATACATTTTCCTTTCTTACTGTTCAAGTCATTATAGTTTTCGTTTTCCTTCTTCTATCCCATCAACCAAACTTATTCTCATAACCGCGCTCAATTCCCACATCACCGATGGATGGTAACTCCGGCCATTCCTTGCACACAGGGGTAATTTAGAAGAAAAATGAAACGGGCAGTATGTCCACAACCATTATGGTAAATGGAATAAAACTAAAATATTTACATATGATTATTATCATTATTATTATTATTATTATTATTAGAGAGAGAGAGAGAGAGAGAGAGAGAGAGAGAGAGAGAGAGAGAGAGAGAGAAGTGCATACTTACACACACACACACACACACACACACACACACACACACACACACACACACAAACACACACACCACACACACACACACAACACACCACACACACACACACACACACACACACACACACACACACAACACACACACACACACCACACACACACACACACACACATATATATATATATATATATATATATATATATATATATATATATATATATATATATATATATATATATCATATACATAGAGAGCGAGAGAGAAAGAGAGACAGAGATAGGATAGAGAAAGAGAGAGAAAAAGAGAGATGGGAGAGACAGAGAAATAGAGAGGAGAGAGAGAGAGAGAGAGAGAGAGAGAGAGAGAGAGAGAGAGAGAGAGAGAGAGAGAGAGAGAGAGAGAGAGAGAGAGAGAGAGAGAGAGAGAGAAGGTTAACAGAAAGAGAGAGAGAGAAGCTTAACAAAAATCGATACGGTTAAAGAGAAAACAAAGAGGAAAGTGCAAAAAGGGCAAGAGCGCCCAGGGGTTGCGAGCGCCCTTTTATGAGGCTAAAGGATTCGGAGATGAGTGCGCCGGGTACACTGTCCTGCTGCGACTCGCTAATGGAATGAACAAGTGCAAGCCGCGGAGGAACGCCTTGACGCCCGAAATGACGGATTACTGAGAGATTTTGTTTTGTTCATTTTCGCTAATTTGCGTCTGTAATTTTGTTCTGAATGTGTGCGTATGCTTGTTTGTTTATATTCTTGCACGTGTGGATGCGTTTGCCCGCGCGTGTGTATTTATATATGTCTTTATTTGCGTATGAGGTTTGGTGTGTGCATTAGGAAGATACTGTTTATGCTTGAGCTTGTATTTGTGTACCTGTATCGATGATTCTCTTCATATTTCCTGTAATCTTGTCAAGGTAATTTCCCTTCTTGATTCTGCAAGAGAGGGCAAGTTGCAGAAGTGGAAGCAGCCTCGAGTGGCCGCCGCGACTCGAGGCTGCTCTTGGAAACAGCTCAAAGAACAGGCCTCACTTCCAGAAATTGTTTCTTGAATATTCTCAGCTTTCATCTCACTAACGCAGACATCAGGCATCGGGATTTGTTGCATGGCGTTTCGGGTTCCCTTAACGAATTTCAGATAAGGCGTCACAAGGTGATTTCTAAACGATGTTTCGGGTCTCACATTTTTGTATCACGTTCTTTCCCATCTTTGCCCTGTTTACTACAACCTTCCTTTCTTTCTTCTTTTTATCCCTCCTTTCCCTTCTCTTCTTTTATAGCACATTTCCCCACTCGTCTCTTCTCGTCATCTCCTACCTTCTTCCTCTTTACTTTTCCATTTTCCTCGTCTCATCCTACTTTTCCTTCTGTCTTTTCTCATTCCCGACTATCCTCCCTCCTCTCTCTCCATCCTACCATTGACCCTTTCTCCTCATTTCCCCCCTTTTCCTCCCTTCCTTCCTTCTTCCTATTCTTCAACCCGAGAGACGCTGTACCTGCTGCTTACTCAATTACACGCTTGTTGTCGGTTCCCATGGCGACGGCTGCTCCCCTCCTCCCTCCTCCCCTTTCCTTCCTCCTCCCACCCCCCCTTTTCTCTTAGCTTTTTCTTGCCCTTTTCCCTCTAAATCTCCCCCCCTCCTCCCCCCCCTTTCTTATTTCCAGTATTTTTTCCCTATTCTTCTTCTTCTCTTTCTCACCCTCCTCAACACCCTTTGTATTCTTTTTAAAATGCATATGAGTGGCCCTTTATAAAAGTCCCGATCCTGGGGGTTTTTTGCCCTCACGTGAGGCGCGTTACACAGTCAAAAACCCAACACACACACACCCCACACACCCCACACACACAACACAAAAAAAAAAAAAAAAAATTTTTAATGATAATTAAAAAAAAAGGGGGGGGGAAAAATAAGAGTAGAGGAGTGCGGAGGGGGAGAAAAAAAAAAAAAATTTAAAAAAAATAAAAAAAAAATTTTAAAATAAAACACACAAAAAACCACACCCACCGCGCAACAAAACAAAAAAACACACCAATACACACACCAACACACACCACACCACACCCAACACACACCCCACCCACCACCCACCCACCACAACCAACAACACAACACACACCCCAACACACCAACCCCACACACACCACCACCACAAAAACCACCCACACACACACCACCCCCAACCCAACACACACCCACCACACAAAAAATAAAATAAAAGTTTTAAAAATAAAAAAATATTAAAAACAAAAAAAAAAAAAAATAATATATATAATATATAAATGTATAAGAATAAAATATGATAAAAATAAGAATAATTATATATATAATATAAATAAAATTATATAGTTTTAGATATATATATAATATATATAATATATATATATTACATACATACATACTATATATTATATATATATATATAATATATATTATATATATATTTATATATAATATATATATAAATATATATAATATATATTATATATATATATATTATATTTATTATAGTTTTATATATATATAATATTACCACACAAACATATAGATACATATATATAGATGTATGAATATTTATACAAATATGTGTATATATGTGTGTGTGTGCGTGTGGTGTGTGTGTTGTGTGTGTGTGTGTTTTGTGTGTGTGTGTGTGTGTGCGTGTGTGTGTGTGTGTGTGTGTGTGGTGTGTGTGTGTTTGTGTATGTGTGTGTGTGTGTGT
>NC_051396.1:186325-193825 GCF_015228065.2 Penaeus monodon | reverse complement strand
TTTAGAGAACTGAACATTGGTTGTGGCTGTGTCAAGGTAAGTGACAGACGAGGGGAAAGGAAATAGGCCTTTCCCCCCGGGGGCCCTTCTTTTTTTTTTTGATAGATTGATCTACTTTATATTTACGTATACACAGATATTCTTAGACAGTACTGACACAGACACTAAAACACACCTATACAACTAAATTTCTAGAAGGTATGAATGAGAATGAATATCTTCACAATACAAGAGATGTATTTGGTCGGTTTTGATTTTTTCGCAAAAAACTTCTCATTTATCCCTTTTGTAAAAATACACCCACACCCCACACACACACCACACAAACCCCACAAACCCCACACCCACACAAATAATATATAATATATATATATATATATATTGTATAAGTACTTTAATATATAAAATTTATATATATATAAAAAATATTTTTTAAAGGGCCGACCGCCTCTTTCTCTTGCCCCCCAAAAAAAAGGCGGCTGGGCCCAAAACGGCGTTTTACCCACAGGGTCGTGAACACGGGGGGGGGGGAACATTTCCCAAAGGGGGCCACCGACCCACCACAGCCCCCCAGAACACCACGAGAAAAAACCCCAAGTGGGGGGGGGCCCCCGGGGGCACAAAGTAAACAAAAATGACAGTTTTTTCCTTTATTTACACGTTATTACCCGTACACTTTTCTATGGGCCCACAATACAGGGGGGAAAAACCAGCATGTCCCCAAGGCCAATACGTTTTTAACGGGGAAAACCCAGGTTTATCTCAGGTCAAAAAGGGAAAAACACGGGGTTTCTTCACAAAAGCAGCACCCAACCGCGCTCTTTTTTTCCCCCGCCCCTTCCCTCCACCAGCTGCGACTGTTTGCCCGGGTCCCTTCATGAAAAGACATGTTTCGAAACGAGAAAAGCCCACTGGGTAGCAAAAAATTATATATATATATATATATGTGTGTGTGTGTGTATGTGTGTGTCATGGGTGGGTGCTTCACGTGCATGGTGATGTGAAGCGGGGTTTGGGGTTTAGCCTAGATGTGCTTGCATCCCTTTCTGTTTGGGTAGCTTCCATCCCGGGCTACCCAAATGCAAAAAAGGGAGCATTTTTGGCAAAAGTCTCCCTCCAGGTAACAGCCCCCCATCACCCAATTTCTGCAGTGCCCCCTCGTGGCCCACCCATGGGAAACCGGGGCCCTTGGGGCCCCCAGGCTAAATCTGTGGGGGATCTCGGAGAAACCCAGGACCCCCGGGTTTTTATCAAAGCTTTTGGCCCCCCGGGGGTGGACACGCCGGCTCTGTCCCAAACTCCTGCCCCCCCTAGAAAACCCTGGGGAAAATGGGGGGGGCTGGGGGAAGGGGGGTTTGCCATTCCTCCGTCCTCCTTCCCCCAAAAAAGCCCCTTGGCAATTTGGGATAAATGGAAATCAGGGAGGGGGGGATGCTGCCCCTTTCCCCCAGAAAGAAAAGGGGGGGGCGGGGGGCCCTGCTGGGGGGGAAAAATGTCGGGGTCCCAGGTTGGGAACGAGAGTTAATCGTCCCCCCTTTGCCCCCCCGGGCCCAAGGCCCCAAACCCCACCAGAAGTTTGGGTGGGGCAAAGCCCCCGGAAACCCCCCACAGGCGGATAGGCGGTCCCACACCAGCCGCCCCCCTTTTTTTTGGGGTGTGTCGGGGGGGGGGTGGCAGAGGTGGCATGAAAACGGAAAGTGCCCCCCGGGCTTAATCTCAGGTTTTCTTTGGGGGTTTGGGCCCTTAAAAACTGGGGCCTTTTGGGGGCAGGTGAGGGGTTTTCCCTTTCTGCTATCGCGGGAAATTAAAGGAAAGGGGAAATTAAAGGTGGCTGCCCTTCAGAGGTGAAAGACCTGGTGGGCGGAAATGATCAATATGGGGGTTTACCCCTACAAATGGTCGGGCTGCAGCGTTTCACCCCCTAGGGGGTTTTTACCCCACCCCTCTCCAGCCGACTTCACCCTGGGTGTTTGATTTTGACCCGTTTGATGAGCTTTATTAGGGCATGAAAATAAAGCAGGTTTTCGGCTTCAGTCTTTATTGCTGTATATGTCCAAATTGATGATTTAAAAAATTGATGTAAAAGAGTCGTTTACGCAGGGAAAGGGAACAGTTCCCCGGGAAATTTTGGCTGAGGGATCAAAGGCCTTTTTTGGAAAAATGCCCTTTGCCTTCCCTTCCAAAAGCCCTGAGAAAACAAACTCAAACCCTCCTCAAGATAAATGCGGGTCCGATCAGGGGGAGGGAAAGGATAATTCAGTCTTTTGGGGTTTTGGTGAACTTTGGGTTTTTTGAACATTTTTGTACCAGGTAGCCCCCCCAAACAATTAGTTTTGGTGCAAGCGTGTCTCAGTCCCCTGTCCCGGCCCCCACCCATCAGCGAGGAACCTCCTACGCTAAAGGGTGGGCTGGGGTTTCCAAAATGAAAAAGGGGAAAGCTGCGGCTATGTATCCCTGCTAAATTGCAAAAGGGGGGGGGAAAATAGGGGTCGGGGCCCCCAAAATCCTTTGATGCCATTTGGCGGGTCTGTACCAATTCCCCCAATGCCTGCGAGGGGCATGGTCATCCCTTCTGGAAGGGGAAAAAGGGGATGTTTGATTGTAGAAAACTCCGTTTTTTTTTTTTTTTTTCCCCTTTGGTTTTCCGACTTTACCAGGAAAGGGTTCCCTCGCCCACATTCTTCTAAAAAACAGATCTGCGACCCCCCTTCGGGGCATCAGATACCGGAGCGTCGGGGATTTACTCCTAGAAAGCCCCGCACTTTGAGTAATTGGGAATGCTGCGTGATTTTGGCGGGGGTTTTTGCTTGCACCCTATAACGCCTCAAAAGGGGCTTTTGACTCAGTGCTTTGGGGGAATCGCTAGGGGAGACCTGGGCCTCAGGGGAATTTCGACACAGATTATTGGCCTGTAGAAAGCCTCTAACTGTACTGAAATTTGCTTTTTGTGGTGGGGGTATGTCAAAACTTTTTCCCTTTTAAATTTCGGGGGTAAAGGAAAGGCTTTGTCTTGCAAAAACCCTTTTCAAACTGTGGACTGGTAATGGGCAGAGTACAAACCAAAGTCATTGGGAGCAAAACTAGGAAAATATTAAGGTCTCGACCTTGATTTTTGCCGACGTTTGTTGCCCGTATCTAAAGTCCTTGGAGAAACTTGTGGGGTTTTTTTGTGCATTTAGAAAATGGGCGAAGCCCCTGGGCCTAGGGTCTCCTGGACCAAGACAAAATTTCGGATTTTTGGGGGGGGGCCTTTGGGGGGAATCATTTAGTCAATCCATGTTTGCGGGGGGAGGACGTTAAAGTTAGAAAGTTTTCCCCCTTGGAAGCGTGTCCTATCTCTTTTTGTTCAACCAAAAATCAGTAGACGGTTTGGGTCGGGCAACGGGGCCCCCCAACTCGATCAACCAAGAGCTTTTGGAGTTTCCCGGTATTTTTGGAAGGCCCCAAGCTACGTTTTTCAAGGCCTTGATACTGCCAGTTTTCCCTCTAGGGAAAGGGCAAAAACCTGGACGCTATCCAGTGCCCTTGGGTCTCGCCTTGATGCCTTTTTAAAACCCCCCCGGTTTTCCCCGGGGGAAAAGGGGGCCCCAAACCCGGGGGGGAAAACCCCCGGGGGGGGAAATTTTCTTGATAATCCGGGGCGCCCCCCTTTTCCCCCCGGGTCGCCTCCCGGGGGGACCCCCCCCAGGTTTTTCTCTGCGAGACAACCTGGGGGGGGAACCCCGGGGGAAAAAATAAAGGCTAGGGCAGCTCGACGAGACCGGGTTTAAAAAAAAGGGGGGTGGCCCCCGGGGGGGGGCCCGGGGGGGGGAAAAGGGGGGGGGGGGGGGCCCCCCCCCCTTTTTTGGGGGGGGAAAAAAAAAATAAAATATATAAAAAAAAAAAAAAATTAAAAAATAAAAAAAAAAAAAAAATAAAAAACAAAACACACACACACACACACACACACAAAACCACCCCAAAAAACCAAAAAAAAAATTTTTTTTTTTTTCCCCAAAAAAAATTTTTAAAAAAAAAAAAAAAAAAACCCCAAAAAAAAAAACCCCCCCGGAAAGGGAAAAAATTTTTTTTTTTTAAAAAAAAAAAAAAAAAAAAAAAAAAAATTTTTTTTTAAAAGGAAAATATTGGGGCCCCAAAAAAATTTTTTTTTTAAAAAATT
Source organism: Penaeus monodon (assembly GCF_015228065.2). Classification (NCBI taxonomy): domain Eukaryota; kingdom Metazoa; phylum Arthropoda; class Malacostraca; order Decapoda; family Penaeidae; genus Penaeus; species Penaeus monodon. Next base: position 189,666 of record NC_051396.1, on the reverse strand, counting down.
AAAAAAAAAAAAAAAAAAAAAAAAAAAAAAAAAAAAAAAAAATTTTAAAAAAGGTTTAAAAAAGTTTTTTTTTTTTAAAAAAAAAAAAAAAAAAAAAAAAAATTTTTTTTTTTTAAAAAAAATTTTAAAAAAAAAAAAGTAATTATATGATATATAATAATATATATATATATATATAGTATAAATATATATATAATCATCATACACACAACATACACACATACAACAACACACACACACACACACACACATACATACACACAACACACCAACATAACACAACAAACACACAAATATTTTTATTATACACAACACAACATATCATATAGATGTAAATATAAATTATATATATATAGAATACTATATATAAATACCTAGATATTATACTAGATATATTATTATATATATAATATAGTATATATATATATATATATATATATATTAATATATATATATATATATATATATATAGTATTATACATATATGTATATGATATTAATATATATATATATATATATATAATATATATATATATATAATATATATATATATATATATATATAATAAAAAAAAAATAGACCCCTTAATATTTTTTGTATGTTAAATACATTCACACACCCCCACACACACACACACACACACAAAACAATATAACACACACAAAAAAAATATAATAATAAAAATAAAAATTATAATAATATATAAAAATTTTAAAACCCAATAACAAAACACAGATAAAAATAATATATAATAAAATATATATTTATAAAATATATATATATTATTATATAAATATATATTACGAAGACAACGAAAATAAAATTTAATACACACAACAACATTTTTTATGAAAACACACACAAACCAACACAAAACAACCCCAATTTTTTTTCGGAAAATCACAACACATTTTTGTAGTACACACACACACACTTTTTGATGAAACACAACAATTATAGCATGCAGACATACTTCCAGGGGGTTTTATACCTTTTTGGGGAAGAGAGAAGCGGGGGTTAAAAATGGCGGGGGTTTGACCCTTTGGATTAAAAGAAGATATTTATTAAATATATATAAATAATATTATTATAAATAATAATATAAAATATAATACAAGGAAAAATAATTAATAAAAATTAAAAATAAAATTATATAAATATATATTATATATTAACCCACAAACACAACAAAAAACCCACAAACACATCACTTTACCACAACCAGACAACACCCCAACACACAAAATACACATCCACCACACACACCAACACACACACACACACACCACAAAAATTATATAATAATTATATAAATTATATATATATTATATATAATATTTATTAATATTGTGTGTGTGGGGTTTGTTGTGTGTGGTGGTGTGTGTGGGGTGGTGTGGTGTGGGGTATGTGTGTGTGTGTGTGGGGGGTTATATAATAAAATATTATATATATATATATATATAATAAATAATTATAGATATATATATATATTGTAATATACAATACAGTTTAAATATACGATATATATATATTTTATATATATTATATATAAAATATATTATATATATATATAAAATTTTATACACACCATATATATATTATTATATATATATTATTTTATTATATATATATATAATAATAATATAATATATATATAATATAATAATATGTACAGTTACACACACACAAAAATGAAAGTATTTACAAACCATACACAACACACAACATACAAAAACCCCCAAACACACACACACACCCCACACACACAAAGAAAACCCCCAAAAAAACAATATAAAATAAAATATATAAATAAATTATATTTATAGATATATAATAAATATAGATATATAATATAAAAATATATATTAATATTATAATATATAATAGAATGGGAATAATATATTATTAAGATAAAATTATATAAAAATAATAGTATATATTAAATATATATATAGTATATATAATATAAATATAAATAAATATATAAAAATATAGTATAAATTTACAACACAACCCATCACACACACAAAAAAAACCCAGAACAGAATATAAATATTTTTTTAATATATATATTTTATATATTATAATATATATATAATATATATAAAAATTATCTATCTATTTTTCTATCTATCTTTTCCTATCTATCTATCATCTATCTTTATTTCTATCTATCTTTTAATTATATATATATATATATAATTTATATATATATATAAATATATATATATTATAATATTTATATTATATATATAATATTATATAAATATTATAATATATATATATAATAAAATTTACACCAAGACACAAAACACAACCCCCAATAACACCCCAAAACACACACACACCCATCACAAAAAATATTATATATTATATATTATAATATAATAAATTTTTATATTATACAATACAAGAACCCCGATGGTTATGCACGGTTTCCCCGACCAAGTGGCCCGAGTTCATTTCCCCCGTCGCAGCAGTCGTAAAAATCCCTGCTTCGAAGCTGGCCCAGCACGAGAAAAAGACATATTTTCTTGAGAATTCAAGCGAGGTGTCGTAGGGGGAAATCACCCCTTTTCACAAAACCCCGGTTTATTTGGAAGGGCATCCAAAGGCAAGGGGGCTCTGAGTAAAAGAATTTAGAGGCCTAGTCCCACAGCGAATGAATGGGGAATGACGGAAAAAATGCAAAAAAAAAATGACCTGAGTGCTTTTTTCCCCGTGAAGCAGGACTGGACGGCAGCACATGAAGTTTTCAGAATATCAGTTATAAGCTTATAACCAAAAGTTTGGTTTATTTCCACCCTTTTGTAGTATAACATCAGAGGAATAAACAGAAAAATATCAATTTAAGAAGATTACGTAAAAAAACAACCAATTTTTTCTTAAATATGTGTAATATCACAAATTTCCCAATTTTGAGGGAAAAAAATTTATTTATTTTTTATATGGGCATGAAAAAAAACAAATTTACGCAGATTTTAAAACAAAAAAGGTATGTGAACGAAAATACGGTCAAAGGAATTAGAAACAAAACAGCCCTACAGAAATTTTCTTTTCTATTTCCTCCCCCCCCCACTTCTTACTCTTAACTAAGAACCTTTCTCCATCCCTTTTTCTTTCCCCTCCTCTTTTACCGGGTTCCGGGAAACTTATCCTTATTGACCGCTCGCATCCCGCGCCTTTCCTCTCCTCCCTCCCGCTCTCTCTCCCCCTTCCCCTTTCCCTTTCCTTCCCCTGCTCTTTCCCCCCAGTCTCTCTCCTCCTCCCCTTTTTCCTCCCCTTCCCTCTCCGCTCTTTCCTCTCCTTTTTCCCCCCCATCCCCTTGCTCTTTTTTTACG
>NC_051396.1:171436-176436 GCF_015228065.2 Penaeus monodon | reverse complement strand
ATTGGTTTGATGCAGAATACTTAAAATTTTAAACTCTCTTTTTTATTTTTCTGTGTGTTTTCCGTCATTTTTTTATTTATTGTCTGTCCGTCTGTCTCTCTAAATCCCTTGCTGTGTAGTGCAGCGGTTACGACCTTTGTTTTCAATTTTTCCTGACCCCTTTAAATTTCCTTACCGACAGTGGATGTTAACCCGCCCATTCCTTGCACACAGGGGTCACATATAAACAAATGTAAGCAAATCAGCCTGTTACACCAAGAATAACCATTGTAACAAGTAGAAGAAAAATAATTAAATTAATATTAAATTAAAACTCTCCCTTCTCTCTCTCTCTCTCTCTCTCTCTCTCTCTCTCGCTTACCGTCACACTTCTCCCCTTCACCTTTATTCTTTTCAGATCTATAAAAAGCAGTGGATTCCATTTTCATTTGATTTAATTTTTTTAATGAAATTTCCTTTCGATTAAGAGGTATTCTAAAAAATTAATTTTCACCCATTTACAAAATGGTAAAAACATGGAATTAATTTCATGAAAAACAATAAAATGAAGTGAACTTGTTTCCCCTTCCCTTCTCATTACTTTATATTTCACTTTTTTAGTTTAGAGCTAAGACCTCTTTTAACTTTTCCATTTCATCCAGGGAAAATTTAAAACATGGAACCATTTTAAACATTGGGTTATTGTTTTCAATATGATACCTTAGGGTAAGAAACTAGGATTAATAATGAATGTTTATGGCTTGTCTTGTGAGAATGAGAATCGGGAGTACCTACTACCTACATTCATGAGATTTAATCGAAACAACTAACTATAAGTCCAATATTTCGTGTCGGAATTCATGTGGGTGATTATGCTATTCTAATGAAAAGAATAAAAGTTAAATTTCAATCAATATAAAAGCACACACACATAATTAAAGTATTGTATTATAGTATGCGCACCACACCCACACAACACCACCACACACCACACACACAACCAACACATATATATATAATAATTTTATATATATTATTAAAATATATATATAATTTTATATGTTAATTTTATATTTTATAATATAATATATATATATATATATTAAAATATATATATATATATATATATATTATATATAATATATATATTGGTGTGTGTGTGTGGTTGTGTGTGTGTGTGTGTCTTTCTATTATATATATTATTATATATCATATCTATCTCTCATCTGTCTATCTATCTATCACTATTACTTACACACCCCACACACACACACACACACACCACCCAACACCACATATTAAATAAAAATATATATTAATATTATATATATATAATATATATATATATATATTATATCATCTCTCTCTCCCTCTCTCTCTCTCTCTCTCTCTCTCTCTCTCTCTCTCTCCTCCTCCTCTCTCTCTCTCTCCCCTATATAAATAAATATATAAATAATATATATATATATAATACACACACACACACCACAACGCCCACACACACCCACAACACACACACCACAACCCACACACACACACACACCCACATTAAAATTTTAATATATATATATATAATATATATATATAATATATATATAATAAATAAAACATACACACACACAAACCCACACACCCAAAAAAAACAACACAACACAAACACAAACACACAAAACACCACAAACACACACACAAATTATTATATTTTATATTATATATATAATATTATATATAATAAAATTATATATATTATATATATTTATATAATTTAAAAATAATTTTATTATATATATATATATATTATATATATATATATATAATATATAATATATATGCATATATATAAAATTTTAAATTATACACACAGATAGTATATATATATATATATATAATATAAATTTTTATATATATATATATAATTATGTATATTTTATATTTTTATATATATATAATATAAAAATTTTATTAATATATATATAATTATGTACACAATCATACACAATCACATACCACCGCAAAAAAACAACCCCAAAACAACAAACACACACCACACACCACAAACCCAAAAAAACTTATACATAATATAATATATATATATATTTAAAATATATAAAATATTAAAATATAATATGTGTGTGTGTGTGGTGTGTGTTATAATAATATATATTTTATATTTTTATAAAAAATATATATATTATATATATAATATATATATATATATAATTTATATATAAATATATATATCATCATCAAAGGGAAAGCCCACGGGGCGCATGGCCGATCCCCCCTTCGCTTCCAGCCACGAGGATCCCCGAGGCGAAATTTCCAGGCAGGACACGGGCCCCTCCTAATTCCTCGGACGGGCTCGTCGAGTGCCCAAAACCGATCCCTAGGGGGTCCCCCAGTCTCCTCCCCCAGGGTTGTCTCGCAAGAGACAAACCCGATGGGCAGGGTTCCCCAAGGGGGGCGAGCTAGGTGGCCAATAGCCGAGTTTGGCGATCCGGATTATCAAGTAAAAGGTCCCATCCCGTTCATGGCGTAAACGCGGTTGGGGCACGTGGTCCGCCAAAAGTACCCCCTGATCCGGCAAAGGGGCTTGTTTCAAAAGGCTCAAGGCGAGACTCCAAGGCACTGGTGCGTCCGGTTTCGCTTCCATAGACAAAACTGGAAGATAAGGCCTTAAAGACACGCAGCTTGGGCCCTTCTGCATAGGTACCGAATCCCCCAAAACGCTTTTGTGATCGAGTTCTGGTTTCCTGTTGCCGACCAACCCTTTAACTGACTTCTGGTTGAAACCCAAGATATGGACTACGCTAAAAGGTATGTAAAATTTCTGTGATTCAACTCCTCCCCGCAGCTGGATCGACGAAGGGTTTCCCCCTAACGGCCCCCCAAAAGTCCTTAATTTTGGCTTGGCCCGGGAGCCCTCTGGGCCTAGGGGGTTTTGGCCTCTTGCTAAAGCATAAAGAGCCGCCACAAAGGACTCCAAGGCTGGATAGGATGGAAAAATCGTCGGCAAAGTCAAGGCCCAAACTTAAAATATTGCCTAGTGTTGCTCCGCACTGACTTTGGCTGAGTCTCCCCTTTTATCCATCCATAAAGTGTTGAAAAGTGGGGGGGCAAGGACACAGCCTTGCTCACCCCTGAATTAACAGGGAAGAATTTTCGAATACCCCACCACACTTTACAGATTTTCAGTACATATAAAGGCTGCTATCGGCCAAAAATCTGTGGGGAAATTTCCCCCTGACCTAGGACCCCATAGCGATTCCCGATGCACCGATCAAACCCCTTCTTGAGGCGATGTAGGCTGCGAGCAACCCTCGCCAAAAACTCAGGCGGTGTTCCACAATTACTCGAGCGCTAGTTAGGTCTTTTGTGGACTTGCCGTAGTAACTCCAGACGCCCAGTTCTGGTCCTAGTAGGGTTGGGGATCCTTTTCACAAGAATGTGGGTGAGAACCTTGCCGGTATGATGGCAGGAATGCCCGGTATTGCTACAGTCCCATCATCCCCTTTCCCACCAGAGAGGGATGACCATGCCCCTCAGCAGGTCAGGGGGAAGGGTACCAGATCCCAAATGGCAGTCAGGACTGAGCAGGCCCCGACCCATGGGTTCCCCCCCCAGCCTTTAGCATAGGGGGATATACATATGCGCAGCTTTTCCCCCCTTCAGCTTGGAAAACTCCAGCCTAACCCTGTTGGGTAGGAGGTTCCCCGCTGATGGGGGGTCCGGGCCGGGCCCGCGACTTTCTTTATCCAAGCTAACTGTTGGGGATCCACCGGACAACGTTTAAAATACTCAGCCCCCAAATTCACGAAACCCCACATGTCTGAGATGATCCTCCATCCGCTGATCGGGCGGGGGAGTCATCTTGAGGAGGGGTTAGGGGGTTTGTTTTCTCAGGGCTTGGTGGGGGGGCGAAGGTATTTACCCAAAAAAGGCCTTTGACCCCACAAGATTCCTGATGGATGTTCCTTGTCCCTTCTCAGCAGTGTCCGAGCCCTACGCACCATGGAAAAGAAACTTAAAATTTCCCATTCAAACCGAGCCTTGTGACAGCTTCAGGGCGAAGCCCAAATTTTCTGCCTTGTCCGGGGGTACGCCTGCCCGGGGGCTGCTTGGTTTTTACATGCTTGAAGGGGCTCCCAAGAGCAACGGGTCCGCAGGTTGCTATTTCTGTGAATCGGTCAAGCGCCGTGGCGAACCCCCGGGACACTCCCCCTCCTTTGTCTGTCCATGAAACACCCTTTGGGGGGCCCTGGAGGGACGGGGAGTTTTTTAAGTGGAACCGCAGGGTAGCCACAAGCAGCCCGGTTGGTGCCCAGAACCGGCATCCGGTAAACCCCGCAGTTCTGGAGGATCCTCCTCCCCCGGCCCGAAGTGGCGATCTCCTTGGCCAAATTACCCTATGCTGTACCAAGTCCACGATGCGGGTTGGAGCGGGTACCCGGGCCAAAAAAAATCTTTTTCTGGGAACTAGCAAATCCCGGGAAAGGGCTATTCTCGCTGCTGGGATCACTCCCCACCCCGGGGCCGACAGACCTGTAGCCAGCTCGGTCACAGCCGGATACCGCATTAAGTCGCCCAAAAAATGGAATTCTGCCGGGGGGAATCGTCTGAACAGATCGGGTTGGGGTAGAAAAAGCCTCTTTCACACGATTTTATTACACGGTAGGAAAGTAACAGCAATAAGGACAAGAACAAAAGGGTGCTTCGTCTCAATGCCATATACGCTCATCAACCGTGTCACCTCGATACCCCGGGCTGAAACGACTGGGGAGGTAGGCTACACCCCGGAGGGGGTGACCCCTCGCTGCGGGCCCGACCATAGTAGATTTGCCCCCCACATGTCGTGCCCCTACCAGGTTTTCACCTCTGAGAGGGCAGCCACCTCAACCCCAGTCGCTTCAATTCCCCCCGATAGCAGAGGTAACCGTTTACCTGCCGCAAGGGCAGGATTTCCAAGCGCCCCACCGGAAAAACAAGCCAATTTAAATGGGGTCATCCGGGTGCACGCCACC
>NC_051396.1:143805-153805 GCF_015228065.2 Penaeus monodon | reverse complement strand
ATATATATATATATATTATATGTATATATTAATATATTTTATATATTAATATATATAAAATATATATATATATATGTATATATTGTAGCCTGTTGATATGTATATATACAATATATATATATATATATATATATAATATATATAATATATTATATATATATATAATTTATACATAAATATCTATGTGTAAGATGCGTGCGTGAGGGTTTGTTGTGAGTATTCGCATGCATATGTATGTGTGTGTGTTGGTACATACAAAATGGTGTGGTGTGTATACATACAAAAATGTGTGTGTGTGTGTTGTGTGTGTGTGGGGTTGTGTGTGTGTGTGTGTGTGTTTTGTTGTTTATATATGTATGGTGTATGTATGTAATGTATGTATTATAATATATATATATATATATATATTATATATATATATATATATATATTAATATTAAAAATATCCCTTTATTCATCATCGGGCTAACCCGACGGGGAGCAGGCCCCATCCACCCTTCGTCCCGCCAAGGATCCCGAGGAGAGTCTCCAGCAGGCACACGGCCCATCTTTAATTCGTCGCAACAGGTCTCGTCGAGCTGCCCTAGCCATGATCTCCTAGGTCGTCCCAAAGGTCTCCTCCACCCAGGGTTGTCTCGCAGAGACAACCTGATGGGCAGGGTCGTCCACAGGGAGGCGAGCTAGGTGGCCATATAGCCTGAGTTGGCGATCCCGGATTATGCAAGTAACAGTTCCCCTGCCAGTCTCACGGTGTAACCCCCCGTTGGACACGTGGTCCTGCCAACTGTACCCCATGATCCGGGCGAAGGGACTTGTACAAAGGCATCAAGGCGAGACACAAGACACTGGATAGCGTCCCGGTTTCGCCTTCTATAGAGCAAAACTGGCAGGATCAAGGCCTTGAAGACACGCAGCTTGGTCCTTCTGCATAGGTACCGACATCTCCAAATGCTCTTGTTGATCGAGTTGATGGCTCCTGTTTTGCCAGACCAATTCCGTCTACTGACTTCCTGGTCTGACAACATAGAGATATGGACTACGCTCCCAAGCATGTAAGAACTTTCTGTAACCTCACGTCCTCGCCCGCAAGCATGGATTAGGGGACGGAACGATTTCCCTAGACAGGCCCCAAAGTCCTGAATTCCAGGACTCAGATACGATGGCAACATCGTCGGCAAAGTCAAGGTCTGAGACCTTCAATATTGCCTAGTGTTTTTGATCCACACTGCCTTTGGGGGCTAGTAGCTTCTGCCCATTATCCAGTCCATATCGTGTTTGAAAGTGTTTGGTGCAAGGACAAAGTCTTGCCTCACCCCTGAAATTAACAGGGAAAAATTCCGACATACCCCCACCACACTTTACAGACTTTTCAGTACCAGTATAGAGCTTGCTATCAGGCCCATAATCTGTGTCGATTCCCCGGAGCCTCAGGATCTCCATATGATTCCAATGCACTGCGTCAAACTCCTTCTTGAGGTCGTTATAGCTGCAAGCAACCCGCGACCAAACTCACGACGCATTTCCACAATTTACTCAAAGTGCTAGTATACAGTCTATCATGGACTTGTCAGGAAGTAAATCCAGACTGCTCCGGTAAATCTGATGCCTCAGTAGGTGGTCGCAGATCCGTTTCAAAAAGAATGTGGGCGAAACCTTTTTTTGCCTTGGTATGCTGATCAGTGTAATGCCACGGTATTTGCTACAGTCCCAACGATCCCCTTTCCCTTTCCAGAGAGGGATACCACGCCCTCAGCAGTCATGGGGATGTACCAGAATGCCAGATAGGCACTCAGGATTGTATGGCAGGCACCGATGTCATAAGTTTCACCCCCAGCCTTTAGCAGTTCATCAGGATATCACATTGCCTGCAGCTTTCCCAGTCTTCATGTTGGAAATCCCAGCCTACCCTCTGTTTAGGGTAGGAGGTTCCTCGCTGATGGGTGGGTCCGGCACAGCACTGAGACATCGCTTGCATCCAAGCTAATTGTTGGAGGGTTCTACCTGGTACAACTGTTGCAAAATAACCAAACGTTTCACCAACCCCAAAGATCTGGATGATCCGTCCATCCACTGATCGGACTGCAGTCCATCTGTGAGTTTTCTCAGGGCTTGTAGGTCAAGGGCGAAGGTCATTTTTCCAAGAAATGGCCTTTGATCTCCTCAGCAAGATTCCTGATGAACTGTTCCCTTGTCCCTTCTCAGCCAGTGGTCCTTTCCCTACGTACCATGGAACGACGCAGGACTTGATTCCCATTCAGCCAAGCCTTGCAACACGCTTCAGTGGCCCTCTAATGTCCTCCAAGGGAGATGGAATGTCTGGCCTTGCCCTCGTGTACCAATGGACTCCTGAGCTGCTTCGAATGTTACACGCTTGAAGAGATCCCACAGAGCAACTGGGTCCATCAGGTTGTTGAGTTCAGTGAATCGGTCAGAGTCTGTCCAGGTGAAACACCTTAGGGTGCCCACTGGAAGGATGGGGAGTTTTGAAGTGGACCCACAGGGTAAGCCACAACCAGCCTATGGTTGGTGCTACATGCTCGCACCTCCAGTACCCTTCATTCTGGAGGAATCCTCTATCACATCTAACAAGATGTGGTCGATCTCCTTGGCCACTCTGTGTGTTACCGCTATCCTGTACCAAGTCCAGCAATGTGGGTTGGAGCGCTGGTACCCAGGAAGCCAGAGATCCTCAATTTTCCTGGACCTAGCAAATTCCGGAGAAGGAGGCTAGTCTCGCTGCTTGGAACAGCATCCTGCCATGGGGGCCCGAAGACATCTCGTAGCAGCTCAGTCACAGCCGATACCGCATTGAAGTCACCGAATATGCCAATATCTCGCCGGGGGCAATCGTCTGCCACAGATGCGAAGTTTGGCGTAAAGAACGCTTTTTCTTTCACATCAATTGTTATACTCATTGGTAGGAGCATATACAGCAATTAGAGACATGAAGCGAAAAGCATGCTTTCAGTGTTTTTTCATGCCATAATACGCTCATCAAACGTGTCGAACTCAATCTACGCAAGGCTGAAGTCTGCTTTAAGATGGCTATGCTACACCCTGGAGGTGGTGACCATTGCTGCAGCCCGACAGTAGTAGGTGTAAACCACCCATATTGATCGTGCCGCTACCAGGTCTTCTCACCTCTGAGAGGGCAGCCACCTCAATTCCCAGTCGCTTCAATTCAGCGATAGCAGAGGTACCGCTCATCCTGCCGCAAGGACCAGATGTTCCAATGCCTACCCGGAAGCCCACTGAGATTAATCCTCGGGTGGTCACTCCGAGTGCATTTGCACCTCTGCCACCCCCGCCGACACAGCCCCAAATAAAGGGGTCGGCTGGCCCCTGTGGGACGCCTATCCGCCTGTTGGGGTTCCCGCGGGGCTTTGCCCACAAGCTTCATGGTGGGTTGGTGCCTGCCCGGGCGCAGAACAAGCTGAACGAGTAAACTCTCGTTTCCAATCCTGCACCCCGACATTTTCCGCCTTACTTGCTGGGTGGGAGGGACTCATCCCTCCCTCCCTTCATTTCCTTTATCCTGACGTTGCCAGAGGTCTTTTCTGGGGGAAGGAGGACGAGTACTGGGCAGGCCCACCTCCCCGAGCCGCCCATTACCCCAGGGTGGCTAAGGAGGTAGGAGGTTGGTAAGAGCCTGAGCGTGTCCACACGCCGGTGTGCCCATAGCTCCATACACCTTGGGCCTCCCTGCTGCTCCGAGATCCCCAACAGATTTAGCCTGGGACCGCAGGTGCCCAGTTACCCATGGGTGGCCACGAGGAGGCACTGCAGAAGTCTTTGAGATGGAGAGGCTGTGACCTGGCAGGGAGACTTATGCAAAAGCTGCTTCCCTTTTTCACTGATCTAGCAGGGGATGGAAGCTAAAAAAAAAACCAAGCGTAAAGGCATGCAAACCACTAATCTAGGCTCACACCATCGCTTCACAGCACCATGCACGTGAAGCACCCACCCATGACACACACATACACACACACACACACACCACACACACACACATATAATATATAATATATATCTATATATATATATATATATATTGATATATGTGTGGTGTGTGTGTTGGGTGGTGTGGTGTGTGTTGGTGTGTGTGTGTGTGTGTGTGTATTGTACAAAAGGTATAAATGAGAATGTATTTCTGACGAACATATCAAAACCGACCAAATACATCTCTTGTATTGTGAAGATATTCATTCTCATTCATACCTTCTAGAAATTTAGGTGTATAGGCGTGTTTTAGTGTCTGTGTCCAGTACTGTCTAAGAATATCTGTGTATACGTAAATATAAAGTAGATCAATCTATCAAAAAAAAAACGAGCCCCAGGGCCAGACAGATCATAGTGTTACCTTGTCACCTCGTCTGTCACTTACCTTGACACAGCCACAACCAATGTTTTTTTTTATTTGAATTACATTTTTACTGTTAACGTTATCATGCATACATACACACACACACACATACACACACACACACACACACACACACACACACGCACACTCAAACCAATTTACACAAAGACACACACACACATACATACACAATATATTAGATAATATATAGTTGGTACGGAGCCAGGGCATGTCCACACAATGGTGGGCCATAGTCCGTATCTCTGGGGCCTCCTGCTGCTCCGAGATCCCCCACAGATTTAGCCTGGGACCGCAAGGTGCCCAGTTACTCATGGGTGGCCACGAGGAGGCACTGCAGAAGTCCTGATGATGGAGACAATAACAATAATGGCACAAATAATTATAATGATGATGATAATGATGATGATATGGGATAATGATATAATAATGATATCAGTGATGATAATAAGGATGATAACAAAATTATGCTCATATATTATGGAAAAAGGTAAAAAATAAAAAATAAAAAAATCACGAAATGTCGAAGAAGCGGCAAAAATACTGCAAAATATTGTTTTTTCAGAGATCACCCAAACAAAAAAAAAGTTTTTTTTTCGGTTATAATGAAATTTGGGCAACTATTACGTAAAATGAGAATTATGATAATAATTGAATTATTCACAATACTCATGATAATAATTATATTAATGATAATATCACAAAATTATAACATAAGATGATTTTTATAATAATTCGAATAATAGCAATATAACCAGTATTCTAGTGATAATAATAATAATAGTAATATGATAATAATAATTGTTGTGGATATTAAACTCAGTAGAGTTAAAGATGTCAGTTTGGTAGCGTATTACCCAACTACAGGTAATCCATATTATAATTTATTACGCACAAATCTTTCGAACATCACCAATACACAAGACAACACACCATACACTACTTGGAACAGATGCAACCCACCCACAGCACGAAAAGCACCAGTCAGCCCAGCTAAAATCCACGGTCTGTCACCAAGATAAAAAGCTTCCTCCCTCTGACCGACCTGGCTTGACCTTTTATACTGGGCTTCCCGCGCTTGCTGATAATTTTACCCATAATGCAATTCATTTGTTTATCAACAGTGTATGGTGGGTTTAAAACAATTTAAATACACATAAATAATAATAATAAATAAAACTATACAAAAATTGCCACATAAAATGAATAAAGGACAGGAAGTAAAAAAAGTGAAAGGAGGGATCCGTGAGGGAAACGGAAAAACACCAGAGAAAACGAGAGAGAAACAAAACATGGTGAATTAGTCGAAGGAAAAAAGGTAAGAATAAGATAAGGTAAATATAGAATATAAGGTAAGTAGTGTATAAGTAGTGTTACGTGCAGTAGAAATAGTGTGATGTATATGTAGATCACGGACCAATGGGAAAGGTAAGTCAAGGATATGAAAATACAACACAGAAAAACAGCAAAGCCACGTCATCTTGCAGGGCGAAGGAGTCCGTAGAGTTCCTATACAGGTCCGTAAACGTCAGGGAACAGGCGGCCCGAAAGCCTGCAGGGTGACCCGCTTGAAGCCAGGGGAAATTCATTACAATATAATAATAATAATAATGACAATAATATATTGTAGCTGGGCGTAGACCCAGTAGACTTCAATATGTCTAGGTTGAGTTCAGGCTCAACCGAGAATATAGATTTTATTCAGGAAAAGATTCGTCTGCAGTGAACAGATTTAAGGTTTCAGGTCTACGGCACGCTGCAACCACCCGATTAGTAGGTTCGGGAACCGTGTGTGTTGTGTATGGGGGTGTGAATGTTGTGTGAAAGAAGGGTGGAAGGAAAGTACAGGATGTACGTGCTGAATGTTGGATGTGTAAGTGTGTAAATGTGAAAAGGGAAATAGCGTAGGCTGAGCGTCTGCGTGGACGTGTTTGGAAGAAAAACGCTAGATCATAAAATTCTTCCTTTTCCCTTCAGTTTGAGCATCCACCTGCTGGAAGTGGGAACCCAGGTATAGCAAAGTTATGGTCTGTTCTAGAGTATCAGCTTAATATACTCCGATTCATCTAGCCTTCTTACAGCCTTTCAGGGGTTGCGAGATAGAGTAACCACCAATGTGCTGTTAAGGAGACCCGAGCCCAAGAACGTTTCGAGCATTCAGCCTTGGTCAGACCAGAACTTAAGATGTCGTAAATATCATTTGTTCATTTGACTGGGACCGAGTGAAAGCTCTACGATGGTATGATATTTATTTATTGAGCAAATCGCACTCATTAGGGAGGTCTACAGGAATTCAGTCATAGAAATTTTTTATAGATGTGTACATCACCAATTTGCTCACAGCGTGAGTGATGCACGTGAAAGCCACACCAGATATACTCAAAAATGACTCACCAATGTAATTTCACTCCTAAGTTGGCGTCCCAACTCCATCAAGTATTTTTAATCAGAGTGTTTAGCACGAACAAATATCAATCCCTAATATGAACAAGTTAATTTCCAACCCAAAATGGAGATTGACTTTGAAAAAAACAAAAACAAAACAAACTAGTGCTGATAAACACTTGTGTAAACCATAAGAAATAATTAGAAATATCACGTAAGAAACATAATTTAGCGTCGAAGGCCAAATAAAAGAAAATAACACCAAAGGGGACCACAAGATCACGGACTGTCTGACACCCACAAGGTCGGGCAGGTACCAAGACACAATCAAGACAAAGTAAAAGAAAGTAAAAAGTAAAATGGCCCTGAAAGTATTATGGGCGAGACTTAATAAAATAAACCTTCCTCCCAGGAGGTACGGATCCTCGGGCTGAGAGAAGGAAACCAAGTATTGACTTAGTTTCAAAACACTGAATAGCACACTGAGTACGGATCCTCAAGCAGTGTTCCTTCTATGTGACGTGGTCCTTTTGTACTCTTGACACTTTGAGTTCACAAAGTGCTGCTTTGGGACAGAGAAAGAGTGCACCCCACAGATGATGATGTAGCGTGTCACACGCCAAAGTCCAAAAGAGGCCAGGTGTCTCCTAACACACAACCACTAAATAATACTTAGCTTTGCGGAGACAAACTCGGCAAATCCTGGCGCGAAGCGAAGTAATCCACAAAGCGAGAGAGCACACGAAAAACACCGAGAACGGGACCACAGTACACACAGAAGTCAGGACCGAACTGTCTTTCCCTCACAAAACGAGGGGTATTTATACCCGAAAAAGACCCCCCAGGCCATGCCCTAAGCATGGCGCGAAAAGAAGATACGCGAAGTATCGAAGGCCAACCCGATAGTTCGGTAGTCCAAACAACCCAAAGGACCCGAACCACCATGAAAAGAGAGGGAAAGAAAGAAAGAAAAATTTATGTAACGACCATTACTCTCTTCAGGGGTTATATTGACACTTTGGGAGGAAAGGGATACCTAGGAAAACTGGTAATGTACCAGTTTTCGCGAAAACTGTACATTTCGGGCTGTAGCTATCCACGGTGTGGGACTTGGAAAACAAATAAATCTTTATTTTTCTGGGAGACTTCAACGCCATCCAAGTAACGAGACTTGGTTTAAAATACGTTCTTTGGTTGTTTTTATAACCATGTTCATAATATTTCTTAACACCGTCTCTGGCGGTTCGTATTTCATTGGCCACGGCTTATGAAGTTGCACTCGAGTCAATTGATCGAGGCGCAAATGGCGGGTGAAGCACCAGCCTCGTGCGGGTGCACAGCGAGTGCGCCCGCCTCGTTGGTGGAAGCGGAGCCCGGGACGGCTCATCCAAGTCAATGGCAGCATCGCAGAGTTCCCCACGTCCTTTGTTCCGTGGTAGAGGAGGCAGGCATGTGGCATGGTAAAGACCCGGCCTCAACCACTCGGCGCCCGAGGACGATGTCAGTCCAGGCGAGATCGACCTTAGAGTCGGCGAGTGCGCAGCCGTACACTACAATAATAATAATAATAATAATAATGTAAGGTATACTCCTAGCTTAAGGCCAGGTACCAGTCCGTAAGGAGGGGCCCGAAATGAAATCTCCCTTGAGGCAGGAGAGGCTTGAAATTAGACAATAACTCCTTTGAAAGGATCTAACAGTGCTGCTTTTATCCTTATCTAGTGTCCTTGTAGTGTACGGTCGATCTCGCCTGGACTGACATCGTCCTCGGGCGCCGAGTGGTTGAGGCCGGGTCTTTACCATGCCACGTGCCTATTATTATTATTATTATTATTATTATTATTATTATTATTATTATTATTATTATTATTATTATTATTATTATTATTATTATCATTATTATCATTATTGTTGTTATTATTATTATTATTATTATTATTATTATTATTATTATTATTATTATTATTATTATTATTATTTATTATTATTATTATTACTGGAATAATTGCAATATATTATATATCTATTATATTATATATATATATATATATATATACTATATATTATTATATATATATATAATTGCAATTATTCAGTAATCAATAATATATAGTAATAATGATAATAATAATATAATATAACTGATAACAATACTGATAATAATGATAATAATGATATTAATGATATAATGATATACTAGTTAATAATAATAATATAATAATAATTAATATAATATAATAATATCACTAATAATATAATAATAATGATAACAATAACAGTAATGACAATAATAATAACAATAATAACGCCATTATGATAATAATTATTATAATTAATTTTATTATTATCGTTATTATTGTAATTGTCATAATACAGTCATAATACTTTTTGGTAAAAATACGAATAATTAAAGTAATAATGATAATAATAATAATAATAATAATAATAATAATAACAACAACGATAATGATGATGATGATGATGATGATGATGATGATGATGATGATGATGATTGATGATGATGATGATGATGAAAGATGATGATGATATGATTGATGATGATTGAAAGATGAAATTGATGATGATTATATGAATGAGATGAAAATGATGATGGGTGATGATTTATATTATGATGATGATGATGATGATTATATGATGATGATTATGATGATGATATGTGATTATTATTATAATATAATAAAAATAATAATATAAACAACAACAAAAACACAACAACACAACAACAAACAACAAAAACACAACAACAAAAACAACAAAACAAAAAATAATAATGAAAAGATATAGAAATAAAATTAAAAATATATATAACATAATACATAGTAGCAGTATTTCTAAAAAATTATTATTATTATTATTATTATTATTATTATTATTATTATTACTATTATTATCATTGCAATTATTATCATTATTATCAAAATTATCCAAAATTATGAAATCGAAAAAAGAGTAACTTCAAAAATAAAATTTCGCTAGATTATGCTACTTTTTCGACTTTTGAATTTTTCTTTTTTTCATTATAATAGACTCCTTGTCGTAATTGTTATCATTCTATCATCCTTATTATAGTAATTATTGCCGACATATAACCTTTTTAATTTTCATGAAAAGTAATTAAAACAAAAAATTAAAATAATATATTAATAAAAACAACAACCAACCAACAACACCAACAACCACAACAACAACACACAATAATAATAATAAAAATAA
>NC_051396.1:128892-141392 GCF_015228065.2 Penaeus monodon | reverse complement strand
TTTGAAATTTCCCCCCCAAAGGGGGAAAAACGCCGGCCGGTGACCCCAAAACCCTCAAAACAGAGGGCCTTTCGTAAAGGGTTTTGGGCCGACGCTCTAACCTTTCGGAAAAACCGCCCCCTTTTAATAACTATTAATTTTTTATTTAGATTTAGATATTCCCCCCTTTTTTTTTTATCCCCATTTAATTTCCCCCATATTGGGTTTTCTGGGTTTTTTTTAGGGGGAATGGTGGTTTTGGGGAAAAAAGGCCCGGGTGCCAAATTTGGGTGCCGTGTGCTTGGGTGGTTAAATCGGGGGTAATTGGTTTTTGGTTTTTTTTTTTTTTTATTATTTTTTTTTTTCCTTTTTTTTTTGGGGTTTGGTGTTTGTTGGTGGTAGTGTGTGTGTGTTTTTTTTTTATTTGATTTTTTATTTTTAATTTTATGTTTTTGTATTTTTTTTTTTTTTTTATTTCTTTTTTTTTTTTTTTTTTTTAAAAAAAAAAAAAAAGGGGGGGCACAAAAAAAAAAAAAACCCCCCCCAAAAAAAATATCATATTATATATATTATAAAATTATATATCTATAATTTTATTTTTAATTTATTATATATAATATATAATATATATAAATATATATAAGATATAAAAATATTAATTATTTAAACTTCAAAATTCCCAAAAAACCAAAAAATTGGGGCCCCCAAACCCCCCCCACCCAAAACCAACCAAACCCCAAAAAAACAAAGGGTTTTATAATAAAATAATTTTTAATAATTTTAATATTTAATTTTTAAAAATAATAATAAACCGCTTCAAATGCAGAGAAAAAGGTAGTGGGCAGGAGGAAAAGGAAAGGAAAATTGTGGGAAAGAACCCAAAAATTTATTTCCTGGCCCCCTGATTCCTCGGGTTGGCCTGTTCTTTTAACCTGGAAAGGGAAACCAAAAATAAAGTTTTAAATTTGGTTCGTTTACTATTGCCGCAGCCAACAAAAAAAAGGGTTGGGGGAAATTTGGGCTCCCCCTTTCAGAAAAACCGGGGATCGGGGAACCCGGAAAAGGGAACCCGAAAAAACCCTTTCCGGACCCTTGGGGGTTCATGGGGGAAAAGTGGCCCATTTTTTCCGAAGGGGGAAGGGGGTAAAATAAAGGGAGGATTGAACAACCCCAAAAAAAAAAAAATTTGGGGGAAAAGGTCTTCCCGACCGGGGGTTTTAAATGAAAACGGCCCCCCCCCCAAAAGGTTTAAATTTAATGGTCTGTAGATTATCGGGAATTTCCCTGGAGGAGGTAAAATGCCAGGGGGAAGGAAAAAAACAAAAAAAAAAAGGGCAAAACATCCCGAGGAAAATTCAAAATCATTTTAAATTACCCTCTATATTTTTTTCAAAATTTTAATTTTTTTATTTTTTAAAAAATAAAATAAATACCTATTTATTAAATATTAATTATTTTATACCTTATATTTATAATAATATATATTGTTTTTTTTGTTTAATTGTATTTTAAAATTGTTAAAATTTTTTTAGTGTGTGTGTGTGGGGTGGGGGTTTTTTGTTGGTAATTTTATTTATTATTTTTTAAAATTTTTTTTTTTTAAAATTTTTTATTATATTTTGTATTATATAAATATAAAATAAATAATAATTATAATATATTAATATATATATATAATTTTAATATAGACAAAAAAAAGTTTTAAATAAAAAAATAAATAATTATAATTATATATTATATAATATAAAATTTTAAAAATTGTTTTTTACATATAAAAATTATATAATATAAATTTTTTATATATATATAATTATAAAATATATATTTAAAATATATATAATAAAAATAATATATAAAATACCTATATAAAATATATAAAAATATATAATATATAAATAAATTTTAAAAAATATTTTATCCCTTATATATAAGATAATTATATATAATAAAAATTAATATAAAATAATATTATATATACAGAAAATTAATATATTAAAAATTATAATATATAATTAATTATATATATATATATATATATAATAATTAAATTTTATATAAAATTAATAATATAATTTAGGGTATTTTTAATATAAATTATAAAATTTTAAAATATATCTAATATATATATATTTATATAAAATAATATAATAAATTTATAAAATATATATAAAAAAAGCATGCCCATACTTTAATGTACACATTACGTGTTTAAAATATATATAAAAATATAAAATATAAAATATTATAATAATAAAATTATAATTTTATAGATATATATAATATCTAAATATATAACATATAAAATAAATAATTAATATATATATATATATATAAAATTTATATAAAAATTATATAAAATTAATTTTAATAAAATATATATATAATATAATAATAATATAAATAAGGGATATATATTATTTTAAAAATTTATATAAAATTAAATAAATAAATATAAAATATATATAATATATATTTTAATTTAAATATATATATTATATGAAAGCCCGAGGGTTTACATAAGTAGTGCATGCTTTATTAAAATTAAATAATTTTATACAATAATATTATATATAAAATATATTATAAATATTATATAATTTATATATAAAATATATATGTATAAAAATAAATATATATTTTAAAATAATTAAAATAATATTTTAATATATAAATAATATACATTTTATATATATATATGTAACCCACGTTATGTTTTACATATAGTATGTGCATGCGTTTATTATATAAAATATAAAATTATATATATATTATATTATAATTATATTATAATAATATATAATATATATATATGGGTGTGTGTGTATGTGTGTGGTGTATGTGGGGTAATATATAAAATATATATAATATAAATATAAAATTATATATATTAGATATATATAAAATATATAATAATTTTTAAATATATAATTTTAAATTAAAATATATATAAATATAAATATATATATTAAAATTTTATAAAATGATATATTATTATTAATTTTAAAAAGTCCCCTGTATGGGGTAGCAAAAATTATTTTAATATATAGATATTTATTATATATATAATATAATATATTATAAATATATATCTAAAATATATAATATATAAAAATTATAAAAAGTCCTGATGGTTGCATTTTTATATTTTTAAAATAAAAATTATATATTATAAATATATTTATATATATATATAATTTATTATATATATAATATTTTTCTATATAAAAATTACAAGCACACACAACGCAGGGTGTAATATATTTTATGTTTGCGTTTTTTATATAAAACACAAAAGGGAAAGGAAAAACCACAATAAAAAAAAACTAGATTATTGAAAAGACATTTCAGTTTCAAAAATCCACCTGGTTTTCCTTTCATCAGGTTAAAGGGAAAGGGGAGAGGAGGGGGTAAAAAAGAGAGAGAGGAGAGGAAACGGGGGGGAAACCCACGGGGCAGGTGGAGGAAAAACGAAGGGAAGCAGAGGGAGGTCACATCAGGTCGGAGGATGGGGGCGGACTTTTGGCCAGGGGCCGGTAGGGTAAAAGGGGCGGAGGATATGGGAAGCAAGGAGACTACAGCGGGAGGAAAGCCGGGTTCAAGTTTAAATTAGGAAAGAACTTTAAAAGGGAAGTTTTCCCACCAGCGGGGGGAGTGGACATCGGGGGAAGAAAGACAAATCCGCCCCCGCGGGACCGGGTCCTTTTGATGGCCAGTGTCCAATGAGGGCAAAAGAGGGCGTTATTGTTGTGCCCCGGGAAATATAGGGTACTTATTTGGGAACCCGACGTTTGGGTTTAAGACGGGCCCCACCTGTTTCGCCAAAGTATGTTTTATCACGGGAAAAGAACAAGGAACAGAATAGGTGCCAAACTTCGGGGGGAAGGGAGGGTTTTTTAAAACCCAAGGTTGCGACGGAGAGTGTTCCCCCGGCGATGATCAGCCCCCGTTGAGAGGGGAAGAGGGCGAGGGTGAGACTCCTCACCTGCCCGTCCCCACCCTTTGGGCCTACATGGGGGGAAAAATACCCCTTCCGTCGCCCCGGGCTGTTGTGTGTTTTATTTTGTGTGTATGTGTGGGGTGTGTGTGTGCGGGGGTGCGTGTGGGTGGGGTTGTGTGTGTGTGTGGTGTGTGTGTGTGTGGGTGTGGGGGTTGTTGTGGTGTGTGTGGGGGGTATAAATATATATAATATTTTTTTTTTTTCTTTTTTCTTTTTCTTTTTTTTTTTTCTTTTTTTTCAAGTGCCCTGTCCCCAAGGGACTTTTGGCGACCCTGGATTTCCATGATTTCTTGGAATTTAGGGGCGGTGGTTTCCCGGGTTCCCTTTTTTTATGAGTCACCATCTTTTTTCCCCGGGGTTCTGGGCCGGCACTGATTTGGGGTGGTTTTCCCCCACCCAGTGGCTAGATAAAGGTGAAGTTCCTTGCCCAAGGGAAAAAAACGCGCCGGTGGGGACCGAAACCCTGAACCCCAGATTGCCGTTTGTGACGTCTTGAGTCCGAGGGTCTAACCCGGGGCCCCCGCGGCCTATCTTATTTTTTTTTTTTTTTTTAAAAAGGGCGGTCCCCGGGGTCGTCCCGGGGGCGTCCCAGCGTCATATTGGGTCAAAAATTTACTCAAATCATCCCCCGCACACACACACACACAACCCCAAACACACACACACACCACCAAAACCCCACCACACACACACACAATAATAAATAGAAAATAATATATTTAAATTAAAATATAAATAGAATATATATAAAAAACAAAAACACACACACAAACATTATTGCTAGGGGAAAAAATAACATAATATATAATATAAAAAAATAATAAATATAGAAAATATAGAATTATATATATATAAAAAAAATATATAAAATATATATTAAAATATATATAAAACACACACACACCCCACACACACACACACAAACACACACACACCCCACACCCCCCTTTTATAAAATTTATATATAATTAATATTATATATTATATATATATATATATAATTTTTTTTTTTTTTTTTTTTTTTTTTTTTTTTTTTTTTTTTTCAGCAGCCTTCATTCCACGCAGGACAAGCCTCTCTCAATTCAGTTTTGGAAAAGGTTATATATGGGTATGCCACCCCTTCCGGGTGGAGGCCCCCCTTCCCTAATCAAAACCCCGGTTTTTGGCCCCGGCGGTGGGCTTCCCACTGACACTTTTCCCTCGACTTTTTTCAAGGGGAATGTCGTGTTTTAGGAGGGGGAACGAGGTGAAGTCCTTGCCCCAAAGGGAAACCGGCCGGCCCGGGGGATCGAACCCTCGAAAATCAGATTGCCGGGCCCTGACAATCCTTTAGTCCCATGCTCTAACCCCCGGCCAATAAAATATACACACACAACACAACACATACACACACACCCCCCACACACACACAACAATATTATACATAATTATTTATTAAAATTATATAATATATAAAATATTATAATATATATAAAAATTTATATATACATATAAACACAAAACAATCACACCACATACACAATCACCCCAAACACCCAAAACCCCACAAACCCCACCACCACACACACAACCACAAACACAAACACACACACACACACACACACACACACACACACATATTAATATAATAATAATATATATAATATAAAAAAATAAATTAAAATAACATAAAATACAAAAATATATATAATTTTTAATATATATATAATAATAAATAATATATATATATATATATATATAATATAATATATAAAAAAATAAATAATAATATTATTAATACATACATAAAATATTTTAAAAATAATATATTTACTATAATATATATATAGAATTTATAATATATATTATATATTTTAAAATTTTATATATTATATATATGTAATTTTTTTATATATGTATACATATATATACATAAAATGTGTGTGTGTTTGGGGGTTTGGTTTGGGGTGTTATGTGTTTTTGTGTGTGTGTGGGGTTTTTTTTAGTATAATATATATGTATATAGTTTATTTTATTAAATATAAAAATTTATATATATTAATTTTAATATATTAAATATATAAAGGTAAAAATAATATATAATATATATATATATATATACATATAATAATTTTGTATTAAAATATAAGTATATATAAAATATATAAATTATTAAAATTATAATATATATATTATAATTATATATATATTTAAAATATGGAAAATATATTTATAAAATTGTGTTTTGTGTGTGTGATTCTCTCCCCTTTTGTCTCACATACATATATAGACATAAAAAAGTAAGTACAGAAAAAAAAAGCGCTTACAAAAAAAAAACCTACATTTTTAGGTTTTTATCTATTATTATTTTATTTAACTATGGCTATCTATCTATTAAATCTCTCTCCCCTTCTCTCTCTCTTTCTCTCTCTCTCCTCTCTCTCCCCCCCCCCCCCCTCTCCCTCTTCTCCTCTCTATCTCCTCTCATATAATATATGTTAAAATATAAATTTTAAATATATTAATATATAATAATATATAATTATATATAAATATATGTAATATAATACATTATATATATTAAAATATATATAATATATATAAGAATTATATATAATTATAATAATTAAAAATAAATACATAATTTTAAAATATACATACATATAATAATATATATAATATATATATTATTATATTTTTATATTTTATATAATTTTTATATATATATATATATATATGGGTATATATTATGTAATAAAATAAATATATATATATATATATATATATATAATTTATTAAAATTTTATATTATAAAATTAATTATATATATATATATATGTAGTTATATATAGGGTAGTAGATGGGTAAAATAGTAGTAGAAGATTAGATAGATATTTCATTATTAAATACCTAATGTATTAAAAATATATATAATAGATAATTTTATTATATAAAATTAATAATATATAAAAAATATATTTATATAAATTTTAATTTATTAATATATAAAATATGGGCCTATATATCTATCTGGTTTTAAGTTTGTAGACTTAAAATGCAAAATATGTATTATATACATATTAAATAATAAAATAATATATATATATATTATATATAAAAGATATTATATAATATATAAAGAAAACCCAATTTTATATATATATATTTTAATTAATAATATATATATAATATTATAAAATATTTAATATATATATAATGATAATATATACATATAAATAAAAATATATGATGGGCCCCGATGGTCCCGGGTTTTTAGCCCCGGACTTCACCCCCAGGGGCCGAGTCAATTCCCCGCCCGGCAGAGGGAAAAAAATTTCCGTCTTTGACTGCGGGGCCCAAAAACCCAAACCCGAAGGGGAAAAAAGACATATACCGAGAAACCCATCGGAGGGGTATATATGTATATTTAAGGATATTTTTTAAATAAGGGGGAGTAAATACCAAAACAAAATTTTATAAATATATATAAAAAATAATATATAAAATTTTATAATATATATATAATAGATATAAATTTTATTATTTTTTTATTTATCTTTTCTAACTATTTTTCTATTGATTTTATCTATTAACTATTTTTTATTTATCGAAAATTTTTCTACTACCCATCTATTTAAAAAACATTAGAATGTATAAAAATATATAATAAGATATATATTAATTATTAATTTTAATATAATATTTTAAATTTAAAAAAAACAACACACACACACACACAAACACACACACAAAAAAACACACACAAAACACGAAAAAAAACACACAAAATAAAGGCCAAAATGCACCCGAGAAATTCTTTTCATTCGGAAAAACATTTCCACAACACAAAAACAACACACACACTCACACAAACCCCAAACACACAAAAAAACACACGCAAAACCACACACCAACACACCCCACACACACAAAACTCAAACAACCCCACAATACACACACCAAAACACACACACACACACACACACACACCCCAAAACAAAAGAAAAATAAATTTTATAAAATAAAATATAATATATATAATTATAAATATTAATATATTATTTTAAAATTTTATATAAATAATACATATTTTATGTTTTTAAATATAAATATAATATATATATATATAATATAATATAAAATATATATAAAAATTTTATAGATATATTAAAATTTTTTTACTCAAAATGGAATGGGGACCCAATTTTTCCCCTGGAATTTGTTTATAAAATAACATTGTTGGGAGTTTTAGGGGTTTCAAGTAACTTTGTATTAGGATTTGGGCTTACCCACTATCGTACCCAATATTGCAATTCCGGGGCGTGTGTTCAGGTGCCCTGCGGGGGGGCGAGTTCGGGGCATGTACAACATACCACCAAAAACACACACAGCCACACTTAAAAGAAGGGGCTTTTACAAAATTCACCTGGGCCACCCCCCTTCCGTTAACAGATTTTCCCCTTTCAAATAAAAGATTTCTGCACTTCACATTATAGAAGTTTATGAAGTGGTCCATATAGATATATTATATAATATATAAATATTTGATTTTATATATTAGAAATAAATAATAATTAAAATATTATATATAAAGATATATAAAAACATATAATAAAATAATAATAAATATATATAAAATAACTTATAATAAAATATATTTATAATATAATTTTAAAAGATAGAAATATAATATAATTTTTTTTTTTTTTTTTTGTTTTTTTTAAGATTACACACATAACAATTTATATATATAGATAATTAAGTTATATAATTTAAAAATAATATATATAAAATAAATTTATATAGAAGTACATATAAATATAATAAAATAAATATTAAATTTTTATATATTAATATAAAATATATATTAAAAATATAAAGGGGAAAATATATAATAATATATATAAAAATATATATATAAAAATATATATATATAAATAAAATTTTATAATATATAATTGTATAGCTATAATAGTATAATATATAATTAAATATTTTATAGAATATATTATTTTAAAATTTTTATTAATATATATGTAAAATAAAATATATATATAATAAAATATATGAAAATATATATATTTAATATAAAATATATATAAAAAAATTTATTAAATATATAAATGATATATGGTAGGATATAAAAAAAAAAAAAAAAAAAAAAAAAAAAAAAAAAAAAAAAATATTATATATAATATATAAAATATATATATATAATTATAATATATATATATAATATTCTTTTAAAATATATATATAGGGATGCGTAAAATTTTAAAATATAAATATTTTTATAATAATTTTAAAAATAGTAGAGATATATTAAAATTTTAAAAAGATATTTTAATATATTTATATATAATATAATAAAATGTATGTATGCCGGTATATATTTAATATTTTTAAATATAATATATATATAAAATATTTTATATATATTTAAAATTTTATATAATATATATATATATAAATTAATATATATAATATATATATATAATTAAAATATATATATATATATATATATATATGTAGGATTTAGATGTACACACCCCAAAAACACACACACACACACACAACACACCACAAAAAAAATAAAATATCTTTAAATATATATATAATTAATTTTATAATATATATTTTAATATATAATTTTAATTAAAACCCTAAAGATATAAAACCCCACAAAACACACCACACACACACACACACACACAAACACATAAAATTAATAAAATAATAATATATATTATTTTATAAACTATAAATATATTATTTAAAATTATAAATGTGTGTGTTGTGGTGTGTGGGGGTGTGTGTATGTGTGTTTGGGTGTTTTGGGTGGGTGTGTGTGTGGGAGTGGTTGTGTGTTTTTTTTGTGTGGTTTTGGGGGTGGGCCCGTGTTTTGGGGTGGGGGGTAACCCCCCCCCCACACCCCAAACACAAACACACAAAAATCTATTTACACTTATTATTTATATTTTATGTTGTGGTTGGGGATGTGTGCGGGGGTGTGTCGATACATACAGAGACACACCCCTGGATTTAAAATTTTATAAAATTATATATTATATATTATATATAATATATAATATTTTAAAAATAATATTATATATTATAAAAAAAAAGAGAGAGAGAGAGAGAGACGAGAGAGGAGGGGGAGGGAGGGGGGGAAGGGGGAGGGTGAGAGAGGCGGGGGGAAGGGGGCGGGGAGAGAGAGAGAGATAATCATCACTTTCTCCAATTTCAAAAAAAATTTCCTTAAACAGAAAAACCCTCTCCCCCCTCCATCCCGCTGTGCAAAGGATGGCAGGACCGGGGGCGAACCCACTTGCCCATTTCCAGCGCTCGGGAAACAGCACGGGCACCCGCGGGGAGAACTTTCAAAAACTAAACCCGAAGGTCCAGCATTACTGGTAAGTAAACTTTTTTGGGTTTTGGTTTTAGCTTTATTTTTATAATTATTTTGCGTTTAAAAAAAAAAATAATTTTTATTTTATTATTAACCTATTATTTCAACCCCTATTTCCAATTTCTTTAAGTTCTAAAACCAAATGTTACAGACGACAACCCCAAATAAAAATTTTTTTCCTGATGTAATGACATACCCCTTTCATTTTCATTCGATCCAAAAATTTTTGATTACTACCAAAAGCCTCTGTTTTACTTCATTCAATGTCAGTCCTCTTCTGAAAAATTGTTTTTTACTCCCTTTTCCCTTTAGACAAATCAAATGTTTTTTTGTATTTTTATTTTTTTATTTTTTTTTTTTTTTTTTTTTTTTACTTTGTGTCTCCTGTACTTCTTATATTTTTATGAATTAGTGATTGCTGCATTCGATATTCGATATTTAACTCTATTTCTGTCCCAAATTTTTCCTTGACACTATCATTTTGAAAAGGTATGAATGAGAATGTATACTTCATAGTACAAGAGATGCATTTAACCGCGTTTCAATATATTTTCGTCGGAAATAAATGAACATATATTCGATACGGTTAAATACATATCTTGTGTTGTGGAGAATTCATTCTCATTCATACCTTTTCTACATTGTAATTATAACTATGGTCCTTTAACTGAACTTGTGGCAGATTCTTGTGATGTTATATACTCACCATCTGTTGTAGTGGAGGCGCGCATCATGAAAGTATACAATTGGCATATATATTTTTTTCTATTATTAAGACTATTGTTTGCTCTAAAAACGCATAGATTTTAGTAGTAGAACTTTTCCTCGTGGTGATCTCTGTTTTTGTATCTTTTATCTGGATTGGTGCATTTCTTGTGGCGCATTGTTTATGCATACGGTGAATGTAATTCAATTGATACTCGTGATGTTATTATGTAATGAACAGTTAGAATGAACTATTTGATGATTAAAAAAAAAATAAATAGCTATAAAAAATCATTAAATTTTCCTGTTTAGAAATTGATATCTTAGTCAGTACCCCTATGAAGTGACTTGATAGTGACCAGCCAAATAACTTTATTGTGATTATTAAGAAAAAAAAGTTTACTAATTTCCTTTGCATAAATCTCAATAGTAATTATGAGTCCTCTGTAGCACTTATTTCTTTGTTCAACGTAGACAAGACGATAAATTCACCTAAAAAAGAAACAGAAACATAGAATCTGTTATTGTTTTCATTATATAAGTGTTTACATCCATATTTGAGCGATATATGTCGAGAGTACTCATAACCACCTGGTAATGAACTCTTATGGTGTATTAGAGTTGATCTTGTTCCTCTACCAGTTATTCATTACTCTTCGTAAATTTTCGAGTTATCAAAGTCTTTTCAAAGAATATAGGATTGCTTCCTCTAAACCCTTGAATGATTTTGAGAAAGATAACCCCTTTCTCAGTCAAACAACCAGTAACATTGCAACTTAGTATAAAGGCCTAATTATTTCTTTTCTGAGCCCAAGTAAGACCACATACAGAGGAGAGTTTTTATTATTTTCCTTGGTCCGACACCTGTCACAAACATATATACATAAACACACACACACACACACACATACGCACTTACACACACACATACACACACACATAGTATAACATACACACAAAACACACACACACAACCCCCACACACACACACACAACAACACACTATATAATATATAATATAATAAAATATATATAGAGATATATAAATATAAAAAGATATATATATAATATATAAAAATATATTGTATATACATAATATAAAAAAAAATTTTTATTTTTAA
The DNA here is from genome assembly GCF_015228065.2 of Penaeus monodon. Lineage (NCBI taxonomy): Eukaryota > Metazoa > Arthropoda > Malacostraca > Decapoda > Penaeidae > Penaeus > Penaeus monodon. The sequence goes on along the minus strand of NC_051396.1, from coordinate 129,202 downwards.
AATATATAAAATATATAAAATATATATAACAAAACACCCCCACACCCCCACACCCCCCACCAAAACCCACACATACACACACACACACACACACACACACACAAACAAAACAACACACACACACCCCACACAAACATATATATATATATAAAATATATATTTTATATATATATATATATAAAAAATTATTTTATATAATATATTATTAAAAATATATATATATATATATACATAATATATATATATATATATATATATAGATATTATATATTATAATATATAATATATATATACACATAAATAAAAATAA
>NC_051396.1:120275-122775 GCF_015228065.2 Penaeus monodon | reverse complement strand
TTTTTTTTTGATATTATCATTTCTGAAATAGATACACTTGAAACGCGTCATTTGCATATCTTGTGCTGTAGATTTTATAATCTAATCCAGAAATAGGTTTCTTGAATACTAAACATTATCAAGAATAAAAAAAATGGAATAAAACTTAGCACCATGAAAGATTAAGCAATTAGCATAATCAAAAAAAAACGCTCGAAATGAAGTTGCATCCAAATGTATATTTTGTAATTTGAGAGTCAGATATCTGAGTGCAGTAATGATGGTGCATAGATCAGGCGCCAGGTGACGTAAGAGTCACTTTTAACTGAATATCAAATTAAACAAACGAAAAAAAGGTTCAATATGCAACAAAAAACAGAACTGCGTTTTATCCTACCAGTCAGGAGTTCAAATAATACTGACACTTTTCTCAAGAATGGAGATGTAGTTGACCACAGAACTGTATTTATTCAACAACAACAACAACAATAATAATACCAAAATAATGATAACAATAATAATAATGATAATAATAATGATAATAATAATAATAATAATAGTAATAGTAATAGTAACAGTAATAGTAATAATAATAATGATAATAATAATAATAATAATAATAATAATAATAATAATGATGATGATAATCGGTTTATTGATTGTCGTGCAGCCAGGGACTGAAAATATACATAAAAGTACAGAGAAAGACACAAACTATATATACATAAACAGTTTAAACAACAAACAAGAAAATAAACTAACAACCTATAGGAAATATAACAACAAAAGAAGCCAAAAAAAGCGAAACAAAAGACAAGTGCAAGGTGAGTTAGGAGTGTTGGAATAATAACTGTGAACTAGTGCCCGTAGAAAAGCTACTCATTGGTGAGTTGAGTAGGTATTGTGCTCCGGTCGTAGCGATCAGTGCGGGTCCTGATGGGCACCAATTTATTGGAAGCGCTTTGGGGGAGCAGCAAATCGCGGTGGTGTGGATAGCACCGCAGCTTCAGACCAAACTGCTGCAGTAAGGTGTAGTGAGTGGCGAGAGAGGTGAGGCCTAGGGTGGTCAAGGCGCTTTCGTAGCTAGTATAGACAGGATCGAGCATGATCTTGGTTGCCCTTTTCTGCACTTTTTCGAATTGTAGCAACTGGGAGGCAGTGAGGGAGGGGGACCAAACAGAGGAAGTGTAGGTCAGTTTGGACAGGATAAATATCCTATAGATATTTTGAAGCTCTGGAAGTGGGACACCAAGTGACTTGCGGAGATGCAGCATGTGAAGCCTGTATGAGGCAGACCTCACGATGTCTCTGACGTGCTGAGTCTAGGAGAGCTTTTCGTCTATAGTGACGCCGAGCAGCTTGGTGGAGTGGACTACGTCGAACGGGAGATTGTTCAGTGTGAGGATGGGCTGAGGGCGGGGTTGGTGGAGAAGTCGAACCAGATCACGAACGACTTCTGGTGGTTGATAGTAACATGGCCCCCTGTGCTAACGAGGAAGCACAGGGGGCCTATTCTAGTCCCCTCTGCACGTGAGTGGCAGGAGGCTGAAAACTTGACCCTGCATGCACACGGCCTGTCTAGTCCCCTCTGCACATGAGTGGCAATAGGCTGGAAACCTGACCCTGCACGCGCATGGCCTGTTGCAGGTGCTGTAGTGTGTTGTAATGGGTTTTCTTGGCTATTTTATATTTCTCTGATGACTGTGTTGTGGAGTGATTTGTAGGAGGTGATGTTGTGCAAGTGGAAGGATTGAATGAGGCGTTTGAAGCGGCCCGTTATCCAAAGCAGGTACGATGGGTGTATTGAGGGTCCTTTCTGGAAAGAAGTTGGAGAGGTAGTATTGCCACTTGACCTCCACATTAACAGCGGTAAGAACGTCTGTCCACGGGTGTTGGGTAATCCACTGCCCGAACTGTATGATAGAGGGTCGTGTGAGTGGCCTGTCTTGGTCTGCTTTGGGTGAGAGATGGTGGGTGAAGGGAGCTATAACACTGATATATGTCTACTGCGGCCGACAAGAGGTATATGGTAGAGGGGGCTGGTACGATTCATGTAATTTGTAAGGATCAAATCCAGGGTTCTTTGTTCATAAGTGAGAAAGATGGAGCTCATTTGCAGGTCAAGGGTGTCTATTTCATTAAAATCACCATATATAATCATCTTGCATAACGGACATCGCCATGCAGAAGGTCAGTGGTGTGGGTCAGGTGGCTGAGTAGCAGCTGTTTGGTGGGGCTCGCGGGGGGTGGTTGAGCACACAGTAGCTGAGGAACGTGGTGAGGCGCACTCACAACACTTCCAGGTCATCTGGAACTTCTACGTCTAAGAGGAAGGACGAGAGTTCGTTTTGGCACAACAGAATGACCGTTCCCCCTCGTTTGTTTGCGCGGACCCGATAGAACACGTTGTACTCAGGTATATGTTTGGTATCAACTTGGATCTGCCACGCCCTTGTGATAACTACAATACCCTGTGATTCAGAAGTGATGATAGTGTGCAGCTCGTCTGTTTTGCTGTTGA
>NC_051396.1:75275-77775 GCF_015228065.2 Penaeus monodon | reverse complement strand
CACAAAACAAAAAATCGTGCATACCCAAATCAAATGGTTCCATGGCGTTGATAAACCTCAAATCAAAATTTTTTATGAAATTCTTTATTTGTCTACCTTACAAAACTACTTGATTTGACCGTAAAAGTGGTCAGTTTTTTACACTTAAAAATGACCAAGTTCCCTGGGTATTTGGGTTCCGAGGTACAATCCAAAAAAAAAAAAAATTTTCACAAAGGGTTTCCCTTTTTTAACTTTAAAGTCAACTGATGTAAAAATAGGTTTGAAGACCAAAGCCAAAAGGACAAAAAAAAAGGGTAATGGAAAAAAAAAAGATAGAGGGGAAAAATTATTGGGCCCTTGCACAAAACTAATTTCTCTTTTTTTTTTAAATTGGGGGCCACGGGGCCCCTTTTGATAATGATGATAGGCTGGTCTAAAAGCTAAATAATTATCGGTATAATTATTGAACATTTTGGGCAGATTTTACGACGGGCAAAAATCTGAAAAAAAGTTTGCAGTCCCCCCCAGTCGTTTCCAAAACCCCGCCCCCGTAAAATATAATTAAGGAAACAGTAGTTAAAAAACAAGGTACAGGGGAAAAGAAAAAAGAGAGACGAGGGAAAGAGGGGTAAATTAAAGTAAAAGAGAAAACAAGGCCAAAAAACGAGATTAAGAGGAAAAAAAATAAATTAAAAAGGGAAAAAGGCCCCGAGAGGGAAAAAAAAATTGGGCCCGCTGATATTGAAAAACAATGGAAAATGTATTTGGCCCCGGGAAGAGAAAAGGGAAAAACCACATCCTTTTTAAAATCATGTAAGCAACTACACGCCTTTGCCAAAAAAGGTTTTTTATGCAACTAAAAAAGGAGGAGATTGCTGATTGTCAAAACAAGAATAGCTTGTGCAGCAAGAGTACGTGAAAAAAATATCATGAGAAGGGGCTTTTTTCCCCGGGGGCGCTGGGTTTTAAAAAGGTTGAATAAAAGTCTTCGTTTTTTTAATCAAAAAGGAAAATATCAAAAATATGGAAAAATTTCACAAAGGGTTTTCCCCTGTGAGCGAATTTTGTGTCCGGGTTGGGAAAAAGGTTTTTTGGGAAAAAAAAAGAAAAACTTTTTTCCAAAAAAACCAAAAAAAAAAGAAAAAAAATTTTGAAAAATAAAGGGGTAAAATTTTTTAAAAAAAAAAAAAAAAAAAAATTGGCCCCCCCCTTTTTTTTTTGATTTTTTTTAAAAAAATTTAATAATCTAAATTTTTTTTTCCCTTTTTTTTTTTTGGGGTTTTTTTTTTTTTTTTATTTTGTTTTTTTTTGATTTTTAAAAAATTTTTTTCAAAAAATTTTTGGGTTTAAATTTGGGTTTTTTCTGGGGGTTTTTTTAATTTTTTAAGGTTGTGTTTGGGGTTTTTTTCTTTGTTTTTTTTTTTTTTTTGGGGGGGTTTTTTACAATTTAAAACCTTTTCCTTACTGTTTTTAAATTTTCCCCCTTTTTTTTGAAAAATTGTTTTTTAAAATTGAATCTTTAAATTTTTTTTTCCCTTTTTAGTTTTTTTCTTGGGGGGTTTTTCCTTTTTTTATTTTAATTTCCCGCCCCTTTAATTCGCCTTTTTTTTTCCTCCTTTTCCCGTTTCAAAATTTAATTTTCTCAGGGGTTTCCCTTTTTCTCCAAACTTTTTTCCGTATTTCTCTCTCTCTTTTTTTAAACCTTTTTTAAAACCGTTACCACATATTTAAGGGGGGTTTTTCCCCAAAAAAAATTTGTTTTTTTTAAAGTTTTTTTCCCTCTCATTTTTTTTTTTTTCCTTTTATTTAAGCCTTTCCCTTCTCCCCTTCCCTTTTAAGCTTTTATTTTTTTTGGGGGGGTTTGGAATTTTTTTTTTTTTTTTTTTATTTAAATTTTTTCAAATTTTATTTATTCCCCTTTATCTTGTTTTTAAGTTCCCCCCAATTTAAAAAAAAAATTTTTTGAATTAAAAACCTTTTAATTTTTTTTTTTTTTTTTATTTTCCCCTAACATTAATTTTCAGATTTTTTTTTGGAAAAAATTTTTTTTTTTTAATTTTTAATAAAAATAAAAAAATTTTTTTTTTTTGATTTAAAAAAAACCCTTTTCCCATTAATGATTAAATTTTTTTTGGAAATTTTAAAATTTTTTGTTTAATCCCTATTTTTTTCTTTTTTTTTTTAAAAATTTTTTAAAAGTTTTCATTAATTTTTTTTTAAATTAAAAATTTTTTTTAAAATTTTCCCTTTAAAATTTTAAATTAAAAAAAAATAAACCCCCAAACCCCAAATCTTAAAAATTTCCTTATTAAGATTTTTTAAAACCCTTTTAAAAATTTTAAAAAAATATTTAATTAAATTTTAAAAATTAAAAAAATATTTATACAAAAAATGTTTTTAAAAAAATTTTAAATAAATATTAATAATTATATATATTTTAAATATATATTATTATATATATAATATTATTTATATATATATAAAATTAAAATTATATATTATATAATTATATTATATA
>NC_051396.1:50275-62775 GCF_015228065.2 Penaeus monodon | reverse complement strand
CTTCAGAATTGCAGGGTTTACTGGAGTGCTGAGTTCTGTATCAATGACCAAAGCTGGTAGCGGCTATCCTACAGGTCCACTTAAAAAATCCTTGTCCTTCCAATTGCCGCTCTAAGGGGATTCACTTGGACAGCCTAAGAGAGGGGGAGTGCGCTCGTGGTTCGCCACAGCAGTCTCTGATCGATTCACAGAAAACCTGATGTACCCAGTTGCTCTGTGGGAATCTTTCAAGCATGAAACACTCGAAGCAGCGCAGAACTCCATTGGCATATGCCCAAGGGCAAGGCAGAATTTCTTCTCCCTGGAGACATTGCACACCACTAAAGCATCTTGCATGGCACGGCTGAATGGCACTCAGGAACTCAGGGGCTCAAACACTGCTGAGAAGGGACTACGAACAATTCATCAGGAATCTTGTGAGGAGGTTGAAGGCCATTTCTTGGTAAATGACCTTTGCCCTACCAAGCCCTGAGAAAGCTGAACTCTGCAGTTCGCTCAGTGGATGGACAAATAATCTCGGATCATGTTGAGGTTTGTGAACATTGGGCTGAGTATTTTGAACAGTGGTAGAACCTCTTAACAGTTTGCTTGGAAGCAAGTGGAATCACAATACCTGTGTTGGACACACCCATCAGTGAGAAACCTCCTGCCCTATGAGGTTGGGATGGCGATTTCTAAGCTGTATAGTAGGAATACTGCAGGCATTATGATATTCCTAATGAACTACTAAAGGATAGGAAGTGAACCTATAACACAGGATTTGCATCCAGTCTGGTACCATTTCCCCTAACCTGTTGAGGGACTTGGTCGTCCCTCTCTGGAAGGGGAAAAGGGATCGTTGGAACAGTAACAACTACCGTGGCATTACACTGCTCAGTATAACAGGCAAGGTTTTCTTCTGAAACGGATCTGCGAACACCTACTAAGGCACCGGAAACTGGAGCAGTCTGGATTCACTCCTAGCAAGTCCACAATAGACCGTGTCCTAACGCTTTGAGTAACTGTGGAACGTCGTCGTGAGTTCAGTCGTTGGTTGCTTGCAGCCTACATCGACCTCATGGAGGCATTTGACTTGATGTACCGAGAATCGTTATGGGAGATTCTGAGACTTGGAGGAATTCCAATATGGATTATTGGCCTAATATTAAGCCTATATACCGGTGCTGAAAATGCTGTAAAGTGTTTATGAGCTTGTCGGAATTCTCCCCTGTTAATTCAGGGGGAGGCAAGACTGTGTCCTTGCACCAACACTTTAAACACTTGCAGTGTGGAGCAACACTGGGCAATATTGAGGTCTCAGACCTCGACTTTGCCAATGCCCCACTTAAATGGATAAATAACAACAATCCCTGACTTCGTATAAGAATTGTTTTTTGTATTATGGGTTTTTCTTCCAAGAATTGCTAAATTAATTTCCAGTGAGTGCCCATGAGGAGTGTGGGTAACATAACGCTATCATTACTGTACCATGAGTAGATCGGTAATGTATATGGCTCTGGAGAGATTCTAAGTTGCACACTCATTTTAGTGGGTCGTGTGGCAGTTGATTTAGCACTTGAAATCCGTTTCATACCTGGAATGAGCTAAATTTGATTCTCGGAGAGGGAGAGTTGTTCTTTATCGATATCAGTGTGGCATAGTATATTCCATCTTTCATATAGATAATTATATATATAATAGATAGATAGATAGAAAGACAGATGGATAGACACACATACGCTCAAAATCACAGATATGTGGAAAAAAAAAAAAAAAAAAAAAAAAAAAAAAAAAAAAAAAAAAAAAAAAAAATATATATATAATATATATATATATAATATATTTTATATATATATATTTTATAAAAATTATATTATATATATATATATGTATATTAATATATAATATATATATTATATTATTATATATATATATTGTGTGTGTGTGTGTGTGTGTGTGTGTGTTTATAAATACACACACAAAACACACACAAAATATATAAAATATATATATATCATAAAAATAATATATATTATATATTATATATATATATATATATATATATATATGTATATATATATAATATAATATTTTATATTATTATTTTATATATATATATTATATTATTTGTGGTATGTGTGTTGTGTGTTTATATATAAACACACACACACACATACACACACACACACACACACAACCAACATATACACACACCACCAAAAACACACACACACACACATATATATATATATATAATATATATATATAATATTTTATATATATATATATATATATATATATATATTATATATATATATATTTATATATATGTTATTATATGGATATATATTGTATATAGTATATATGTTATAGTTATATGTTAATGTTATATATTATTTATATATATATATATATAATATATATATTATATATATATATATAAACTCACAACACTACACTCTACCTAAAGGAGTGGATAGAACCAATAATGCCTAGTCCACACACCACCCACACACACGCAACGCATTATATAAAAAATATATATATATATATATATAAAATATATATATATATATTATTTTATATATAAAATAATAAAATTTTATATATATTATATAATTGGGTGTGTGTGTGTGGTATGTGTTTGTGTGTGTTTATATTGTCATTTAGATAATATATTTATATGCTAGTATGTTATTATGTGTTTCTTTTATACTTAATGTGATGTTACTCATCTCACTAGATTAGGTTAGTTAATTTAAAAAGCTGTATAATTCGAGATATCTTAATTCATTTGAACAGTATTTTTTCCTCCTACCCCTTCTTCCTTATTCCACCCTTTCATCCTCCTATCCCTCCGCCAACTCATCTTCTTCCTCATTCCTATCCTGCCCCTCCTCCTAATCCTCTTCCCCCTTCTCCTCACCAGCATGAGCGAGGTCCTGGGAGCTCCTGTCACACCGAACTTGAAGGTCCGTCCGGTCTCATACCAGCCGGGCGACTGCAGTTCCTGTATCAGAGAAAAAGAGAAGCAGGCTAAATGAAGAATTTGAAGATGAAAACAAGAGATAATGTTATACACCCGCATAATATCTATCTATCTATCTATCTATATAGATAGATAGGATAGATAGGTAGATAGATATAGATATGCATACATGTGTATGTATATATATATATATATATATATATATATTAGGATATATACTATATATATATATAGTATATATCTATATAAATATATATATATATATATATATATATATGTATACATATACATATATATAGATAGAGAGTAGATGATAGTTAGATAGATGTAGGGAGATATACCACCTGTACACACACCACACACACACACACACACACACACACACACACACACACCACCATATTATATATATATATATATATATATATATATTATATGATATATTATATATATATCATGTATTTATATGCATATATAGTACATATATCATCATCATCAAGGGGCTAACGCCGACGGAGGCGCATGGCCGCATCCACCCTTCGCTTCCCCACGAGGATCCTCGAGGCCGCGTCTCCAGGCAGCACACGGGGCCCCACTCTAGTTCCTCGTGACAGGTCTCGTCCGACTGCCCAAGCCATGATCTTCTATGTCGTCCCACAGGTCTCCTCCACCAGTGTTGCTCGCAGAGAGACACCTGATGGGCAGGGTCATCCACAGGAAGCGAGCTAGGAGTGGCCAGAAGCCTGAGGTGGCGATCCCGGATTATGCAATAACAGGTCCCACGAGTAACCGCCGGTTGGACACAAGGGTCCCTGCCACTGTACCCCATGATCCTGCGAAGGGACTTTTTAAAAAGGCATCAGGCGAGATTCCAAGACCTGGATACGTCCAGGTTTCGCTGCATATAGCAAATGGCAGTATGAAGGCCTGGAAGAAACGCAGCTTGGTCCCTTCTGCATAGGTACCAACAATCTCAACGCTCGTGTTGCGAGTTGATGGCTCCTGTTGCCAGACCAAATTCCGTCTACTGACTTCTTGGTCTGACACCCAGAAGTATAGACTACGCTATCAAGGTATGTAAAACTTTCGTTAACTTCACGCCTCGCCGCAAGCATGGATCAACTGGTACGGGTTCCCCCTAACAGGCCTCCAAATCCTTGATCTTGGTCTTGGTCCCGGAGACCTTAGGCCTATGGCTCGCCTCATATGCTAAATGCCTCAAGAGCCGCCACAGTGACTCAAGGACTCAGATGGATTGAACATATCGGCAAGCCAAGGTCTGAGCCTTAATATTGTGTTGTTCCACACTGACTTTGGCCTGTTAGTTCTGCCCATTACCAGTCCATCAAAGTTGGTGCAAGGACACAGCTATATATATATATATATATATTATATATAGATATATATATATATAATATATATATATATAATATCTATATATATATATAATGTTATATACATATTATATATATAGTATATATATATAGATATTATATATAATATATATAATCTCCAACCATATAATTATATATATTATATATATATATATATAATATATATTGTATATATATATATATATATATATATATAGATATATATATATATATCTATATCCTATATATATCTATATATATATGGTATTCATACTATGTATATATATACATATATATTTATTATATATATATATATCTATATATATGTATTCTTAATCTATATATATATATTATCTATCAAATATATATATCTTTATCTATACATATATATATCTATATATTATATCTACTATATCATCTATATCTCCTATATATCTATATCTATCTCTCTCTCTATATAATTATATATGTATATATATCTTATATCTATCTATCTATCTATCTATCTAGCTATCTAGCTTATCTATATATATAGATATATATATATTAATATATATATAATTATACATATTAATATAATAATGTCTATGTATGTCAATATCTATAAATATATCTATATAATCATATCTATATATATATCTATTATTATTTATATAATTATATATAGTATATTATGTATAGTAAGTACATATATATAGATATCTATATATATATATATATATATATATATGTATTATATTTATATATGGATGTATGTCTATGGGGTGGGTGCTTCATGTTCCAATGATGTGAAGTGATGGTGTGGTAATCCTATATATTGTTAAGTGCTTGCATGCTTTCTCGCTTGCAGCTGCCACTGCAGGCTAGCCTAGTGCGAAAGAGGGAGCAGCTCTACATAAGTCTCCCCTGCCAGTTCACAGCCTCTCCATTATCGAAACTTCTGCGTGCCCCCTCGTAGCCGCCCCTGGAAACTGGGCACATTGTGGTCCCATGCTAAACTGTAGTGGAATCTCGAGCAGCAGGAGGCCCCAAGAGATATGGAGCCATGGTCCCAACGGCGTGTGGACACGCCCTGGATCCGTACCAACTCTGTCCCTTCACCCTAGGGTTAATGGGCGGCTCGGGGGAGGTGGCCTTGCAGCCCTCCTCCCGAAGAGCTCACCAGCAACAAACAACCAAATATGGATAGATAGTGGGGGTGGGGTTCTGTCCTCCACCCGCAAGCAGGCGGCTGTGGGTCTCATTCGGAGGATGGGACAAGCGTTACTTTGTCCATTTTGTAGCCCAGCAGGAGCTAACCCACCATGTAGCTTGTGGGACAAAGTCCTAGGGAACCCCACAGGTGGACAGTGGCCCCCACAGCCTGCCGACCCCCTTTATTTGGGGTAGCATCGGTGGGGGTGGCAGAGGTGCCATACACCCGGAACGACTGCCTGAGGCTTAACCTCAGGCGAGATATCTAGGCAGGCATTTGTAACATCCAGTCCTTGCAGCAGGACGAGCAGTTATCTCTGCTGTCGAGGGAATTGGAAGTTGAGTTGGCTGCCCTCTCGTAGGTGAGACCTGTCAGCAGCACGATCAAGTATGGTGGGGTACCACATTTCTACTGTTCGGGCCGCGCGATGGTTATCAACTCCATGGAATAGCCATAGCATCCCCAGCCAACTTCAACCCCTCATTATTTAGGGTAACATACCTATGTTGATGAGCGTATTATGGCACTTAGACTGAGCTTTGAGCTTTTGGCTTCTTGTCTCTTATTGCTGTGCATGCACCTAATAACTGAGGGCAAGGTAGAATTTCTTCTCCCTGAGACATTAGAACCACTGAGTCATGTCCACATGACTCAGATAAATGGCATCAGACTTCAATCGTCTTTGGTGCATAGCGTTCGGACACTTCTGAGAAAGGAAAGGATAGCTCATCACAATCTTGCTGGGATTTGAAGGCCACTTCTTGGTAAATGCCTTTGCCTGCTGCCTACCAACCCTGAGAAAGCTGATGACTGCAGTCTGGTCATTGGATTGACCAAATCATTAGCTCATTTTTGTGAACGTGTACTGTTATTTTTGTCAGTTGTAGACCCTCTAAGAGTAGCCTGGATGCAAGTGGAATCACAATATCTGTGCTGGACTTCACCCATCATCATCCTAATCGTCATCCTAACCTCCTTTAGGAGGTTGGATGACGATTTCCAGCTGAAATGTGGGAAAGCTGAGGTATATGTTGATTATCCTGCTGACGGCTAAGGCTATCCTATAGATAGATAGCTAGATGATATATATATGTTATAGCTAGATAGAAATATAGATATTATATATATTGAAGGCCACGATCAGTCGAGGTCGCCAACGGCATTTTTTGTCTCTACCCCACGTCCCATTTAGGTTTCATCGGGAGTAAATACTGGGCGAAGAATTTGAGGAGCAAGCTTTTGCCCATGCTGCAGCTTACCTTCTCTCCACGCAGCTGATGGATCCAAAGGAACGGCATAAGGCGATATGGGGTGTTTTGTTTTTTTGGTTTTAGTTGTGCTTAGGTGTCTACAGAGAGAAAGTAGGCAGCCACAGACAAACGAAAAACAGGTAGAATAGAAAAAATAAGACTACAAAGAGGACAGGAGTGAGCCCCCTCTGCTAGGCAATAGATGAGAGCATACTGAGATTTGCATACATAGCTGCTCTGAGGCGCCACTCCGGGATAGAAGGGACTGCAAAGGAAGGGATGACGTAGAGGAATGAAACGCTTAGATAACTTAATGTAGTAGAAAACAGGAAGGAATATAGTAGACAGCATGTATTCTGTGGTTTGTATTTCCTGGTACATTTCAATTATACTTACTTTTATAAAGAGATACTAATTCGTTGTTCTTGTGAGGAGTAATTCCAATTAAGTAGTCTGATTAACAGAATTAGAATGAGAGATTCTCTCCAGAATTAGGGAAAAGATTGGGTTCCACTATGTAATTTTTTCCCATTAAATAACATTGCTACCACTATTGCTGTTGAAGAATCTAGTTGAATTAGAATACATCGAATTTCCTAAGCAATTAGTCTAGAAGCCTTCATGGTATGTGACTCATCTCACGCTGACTCATTTCCTTCCACGGTGAGAGAGACTGCAAAAATTACGATGAAGGTGTACTATGAAGGTATACACATTTTCCTTTGTGACTTATAACCAATTAACACCCACGTGTGTGTATATATGTCATCTCTCTCTCTCGCTCTCTCTCACATACTCTCTCTCTCTGTCTCTCTCATCTCTCCTCTCGTCTAATCTATTATATAATATATCTCTATTATCTCATATCTATACTACTATATATATATGACCGTATATCTTATTTGTACTCTATCTATAATCTCTTATATATATATATCTATCTCTATATATATATATATATATATTTTCATTTATGTAGATATCTATATGTCTATATATATCTCTCTATATATATTAATATATATATATATATACTCTATTATATATATTATATATATATATCTATGTCTCTATATATATATATATATAATAATATATATAGATATATATATATAATATATCTATATAATATATATATATATATATGTGTGTGTGTGTGTGTGTGTGTGTGTGATGTGTTATATACGTGTGTGTGTGTGTGTGTGTGTGTGTGTGTGTGTGTGTGTGTAATGTGTGGGGTGTGGTTGAGGGTGTGTGGGGGTGTGGGGTGTACTATTCTATATGTATATTCATATATATTTATATTATTTTTTATATATCTGTATCTACAATATATATCTATATTATACTACTATATCTCTATTCTCGTATCTCTATCTATATTCTATATTATATTATATACTATCTGTGTTTGTTTGTGTGTGTGTGTGGGTGTGTGTGTGTGTGTGTCTGTGTATGTATATACATATGTGTGTGTGTAAATGATTTGTGTGTGGTTTGTATGTGCATGTATATGTGTGTGTGTGTATGTGTGTGTGTAAGTGCGTATGTGTGTGTGTGTGTGTGTGTTTTTATGTATATAATGGTTGTGACAGGTGTCGGAGACCAAGGAAAATAATAAAACTCTCCTCTGTATGTGGTCTTACTTGGGCTCAGAAAAGAATAATTGGCCTTTGACTAGTTGCAATGTTACTGGGTTGTTTGAAAACTGAGAAGGGGTTATCTTTCTCAAATCATTCAAAGGTTTTAGATGAAGCAATCTATATTCTTTGAAAAGACTTTTGTAACTCGAAAATTTACGAAGAGTAATGAATAACTGGTAGAGGAACAAATCAACTCTAATACACCATAAGAGTTTCTTCACCAGGTGGTTATGAGTACTCTCGACATATATTCGCTCAAATATGGATGTAACACTTATATAAGGAAACGACAATAACAGATTCTATGTTTCTGTTTCTTTTTTCGGTGAATTTATCGTCTTGCTTACGTTGAAACCAAGAAATAAGTGCTACAGAGGATCATAATTACCTATTGAGATTTATGCAAAGGAAATTCGTACACTTTTTTTTCTTGAATATCCAATAAAGTTATTTGGCTGTCACTATCAAGTCACTTCATATGGGTAGACTGACTATAGATATCAATTTCTAAACGGAAATTTAATGATTTTTTATAGGGCTATTTAATTTTTTTTTTAATCATCCAACTAGTTCATTCTAACTGTTCATTACATATAACAGCAACGAGTATCAATTGAATTACAACATTCACCGTAGCATAAACAATGCGCCACAAGAAATGATGCACCATCCGATATAGATACAAAAACAGAGATCCCCCGAAGGAAAAGTTCTACTACTAAAATCTATGCGTTTTTTGAGCAAACAATAGTCTTATACTAAGAAAAAAATATATATGCATTGTATACTTTCATTGATCGGCGCCTCCCACTACAACAGATGGTGGTATATAACATCACAAGAATCTGCCACAAGTTCAGTTAAAGGAACCATAGTTTATTACAGTGTAGAAAAGGTATGAATGAAATGACTGTCTCACAACACAAGATATGTATTTAACTGTATCGATATATGTTTCATTTATTTTCCGACGAGATTATTGAACGCGGTTAATGCATCTCTTGTACTATGAGGTATACATTCTCTTCATACCGTTCAAACTGATAGTGTCAAGGAAATTTGTGACAGAAATTAGAGTTTAAAACAATATCGAATATCGAATGCAGCAATCACTAATTCATAAAATATAAGAAAGTGACAGGAGACACACAAGTAAAAAAAAAGAAAAGAAAAAAAAATAGATAGAAATAAAAATACAAAATACATTATGATTTGTCTAAATGGAAGCGAGTGATAAAACAAGTTTCGAGAAGAGGACTGACATTGAATGAAGTAACACAGAGGCGTTGTAGTAATCAAAAATATTTTGGATCAGAATGACATGTAAGGGTATGTCATTACATCAGGAAAATAATTTACTTGGTTGTCTGTCTGATAACATTTGGTATTAGAACTTGAAAGCAATCGGACATATGGTGCATAATAGGTTAATAATGATAAGATATTTTATTACGCATAATAATTATATAATAAAGCTACACCAGATCCAAAAGTTACTTACCAGTAATGCTAGACCTTCGGGTTAGTGGTGAGAATGTTCTCCCCGCGGCGTGCCCGTGCTGTATTCCGAGCAGCTGGAAATGGGCAAGTCGGTTCGCCCCCAGACCACTCCTGCGCATGCCTGCACAGCTGGATGGAGGGGGGAGAGGTTATATTCTGATGACGAAATTCTTTGCATTAAGGAGTAGTGATGATTATCTCTCTCTCTCTCTCGCTCATCTCGCTCTCTCATCTCTCTTCCCTCCACTCTCTCTCTCTCGTCTCTCTCTCTCTCTCTCTATATATTATATATAATATATATATATGTATCTATATATATTATATATTATATATAATATATACATATATATATATATATATATAAATCCATGGGTGTGTCTCTGTATGTATCGACACACCACGCACACATACAACACACACACATAAAATATAAATAATATTTAGATAGATAATAGTAGATATATTGTGTGTTTGTGTTTGTGTGTGGGGGGGGGGTACATACACACTCACACCACAACGACAGCACCACACACACAGACACACAAACAAAACACACAACACACTCACACACACACACAACACACACAACACCACACACACACACATATATAGATATATATATATATATATTATAGATATATATATATATATATATATCTATATGATATATATATTATGTGTTTGTGTGTGTGTGTGTGTGTGTTTGTGTGTTTGTGTGTGGTGTTTATATCTGTATGTATAATACTATAGCTCTATATATCTATAATATATATCTATATAATATATCTATATACTATATCTATAGAGATATATATTCTTTGTGTTGTGGTGTGTTGTGTGTGTGTGTGTGTGTGTTTGTGTGTACATCTGAAGATACCTACATATATATATATATATATATATATATATAATATATATATATATATATGATATATATTAGATTTATATATATATATATATATATATATATTATATATCTTATATATATATATATCTCTATCTATATATCTAATATATATATATAACATACTTTATATATATAGATATTATATTTTTTTTTTTTTTTTTTTTTTTTTTTTTTTTTTTTTTATATCCTACCATATATCATTATATATATATATATATATATATATATATAACGTATATATTAAATATATATATATCGATATATTATTATACATATCTATATATCTCGATATACATATATATATATATATACTCTATTCTCTATCTATATCTAATATACTGTACTATCTATATAATCTATATCTATACTATATCATATTATCTATATATATATCTCTCAATATATCTACTATATATAGATTCCGCTCTATGTGTCGTAATACATCTCAAAAAAAACAAAAAAAAAAAAACCACATATTATATCTATATTTCTATCTTCTCTATTATATTATAAGATATATATCGATTATACACGCTTATATCTATATATATATGATATTATATATTCTTATATATATGTATGTATATATATATCATATATATATAATATATATCTATTATTAGCTATATATCTATATATATATAATACTATATCTCTATATATCTATATATATATATCTATATAGGACACACATCATAAACTTCTATAATAGTGAAGTGCAGCATACATTTTAGTGTAAGATTTATCTGTACTAACGGAAGGTGTGAGTCAGGTGAATGTTGTAGAGCCACATTCATTAAGTGTGGTCTGTGTGTGTGTTGTGTGTATGTGTGTAGCATGCACGAACTCGCCCGCCGCACGCACCTGAACACACGCACCGGAATTGCGATATTGGGTACGATAGTGGGTAAGTCTATCCTAGATACAAAGTTATCTTGAAACCACTGAAAACTACCACAATGATTATCTATCAACTACTTCCATGGGGAAAATATGGGTCACCCATTCCAGTTTTGAGTAAACAAATGATATATCTATATATTCTTTATATATATATATATATATATATATATATATATATATCTATATCTCCTATATATAGATACATATAATATGTATTATATATATATATATATATAATAATATATATATATATCTCTATATATTATATATATATATATATTATATTATATAATTTGATATATTCTATGTGTGGGTGTGTGTGTGTGTGTGTGAGTGTGTGTGTGTGTGTGTGTGTTGTGGTATGTGTTCCGAATGATAAGAAGTTCTCAGTGCATATGGCCTATATGTGTGTGTGTGTGTGTTCGTGTGTTGTGTGTGTTGTGTTTGTGTGTGTGTGTTTGTGTGTGTGTGTGTGTGTGTAAATTGTTTTAATTTATATATCTATATCTATATTAATAGTATCTATATATATATCTTCATTATACTACTATATACATACTCTAATGTTTATCTATATAGATAGGCTAGCTAGATAGATCGATCAATACATAAATAGCTCGATAGATAGATCAATAGATCACTAGCTAGACACGATAGATAACTAAAATACATAATAATCTCTATATCTATTATATACTATATCTATATATATATATATCTAGCTCTCTTCTCTATATATATCTTCACTATATATGTATCTG
>NC_051396.1:42775-45275 GCF_015228065.2 Penaeus monodon | reverse complement strand
TTTCTCCACTATATATTCATCTATATATTCTATCTCTCTATTATCTATCTATCTTATACTATATATTACTATCATATATATCTATATATATCTGTATATATATGTCTATCTATTATATCTATATATATCTTATATATATATATCATATTTATATTTTATTATAATAAATATATATATCTATATATAGATATTATATATATATCATTACACACACACACAGATATTATATATATTATATATATATATATCATATATCTATATATATATCTATCTCTATCTATTCTCTCGTCTATATCCATATTATATATACTATATGTAATATATTATAATTATTATCTTCATCTTCTCATATCTCTATCGATAATACAATATATACATAAAGAAATACACACCACACACACACACACCCACATACAAACAATACACTACCACATACAACCTCACACACAAACACCCACACCACACACAGCACACACATATTATATAATATAGTATATCTATATATATATATATCTATATATTATATCTATATAGATATATATACTAGATATATATATATATATATATATATATCAGGTATAGAAGGATAATTGAATGATCTTCACATACAATAGCGTATTTGGACCGGTTTTCGATGTCTCTTTCGCAGAAATACATACATCAAGAAATTACAGAGTTAAAATACATATCAGACGTGGATAATTTAAAACCTGCCCATGCCGTGTTGACATTATTCTCGTCGGGATGTTTCTGCTTCCATATTTTTCTTTTTTGTTTGTTTCAATTCCTCCATGGACTATTTCGTACCTCCTCCTAGTTCGGTAGATGTCCAGCTTATCAATCTACAGTCCACCATGGTATTGTAAGTCCTATGGTGACGGGATGTCAGCGCGATGTTCAGGGTTTGCAAGATCCTCAGTGCTCTGAGGAAGACCAATCCCAACACCATTTTTCGTTTTGTTGCCCTGTCGGCAGAATAGTATGATACAGTCATCTTTATTTGTAGGCTTCTGTATACGAGAGAAATGTAGGCCATCGTCCCGCCCGATGAACAGAGGCGTCCAGGAAAGGTTAGTTTTCTGATTCTCCTCCTCTCCTGCCCTCCACGATGAACAGGATTTTCCTCGGTGAAGGAGTTGAGCCGCATTAGTGTATGTTGTAAGCACAACCTCCTGTGGACAATGACGAGCATCATCACGTAACGAAGCCGAAGTTGAAATGGCTGCCGATTATCTCCCTGTTGTTATCCTTCTCCAGCGTCTCCATGAACAGGCCAAGCCCTGACGGCACTCAGGGGAGCCATGCGAGACCCACTAATCTGCTGGATTCTTCCCAGGCGAATTCCGAAGTTCCTAATATTCCATCGCATGCAACTTCACTACCTTTTATACATCTGTCATATGAATGCGGTTCATATATATATATATATATATATATATATATATATATATATATATATATTATATATTATATATATATATATATATATAAATTCTATATGTGTTGGTGTGTGTGGTGTTGTGTGTGTGTGTGGTGTGTGTTTGTGTGTGTGTGGTGTGTGTCTATGTTTGTGTGTGTTGTGTGTGTGTATGTATGTAATGTGTATATATATATAATATATATATATACTATATATATATTATATATATATATGGATATATATATATAACTAGACTATACATAGACAATTATAGCATATATAATATATATATATATAATATGCATATTTATTATCGGATTATATATTATATATATCTATATATGTGCCCACACACACTCTCTCACCACACACCCCACCAACACACACACACCACACACACACACAACACGCACACATACACACACACACCCACACACACACACACACACACTACACACACACACACCTACCACACATTCCCACACACCCACCACTCAACACAAATGCACACACTAACACACACACACACACACACACATTCACACATACACACACACAGAACCGCACATATATATGTGTAATATATATGGATATATATAATATATATATATATATATATATATATATATATATAATATAATATCTATATATATATCTATATTGAGGGCCGCGTGGCCGATGGTTAGAGCGTCGGACTCCAGACTGTCACGACGGCAGTCCCTGAAGTTCGAGGTTTCGAGTCACGGCCGGCGCGTTGTTTCCCTTGGGCAAGGAACTTCATCTCGATTGCCCTGCCTAGCCACTGGGTGGCCAGCCAGCCCAATCAGTGCCGGGTAAATAGAGATGGTGACTCGATAAAACAACAACGGGCGGAAGGCTCATGGGCTAAACCACCGCTCTAAATCGCCAAAAAATCAATGGAGCCCTGATCGTCAAGGCCGCGTTTGGCCGAATGGTTAGAGCGTACGGAACTCAAGACTGTCACGAACGGCCATCTGATTCGAGGGTTCGGAGTACACCGACCGCTGCGTTGTTCCCTTGGGCAAGGAACTTTACAAAATGAATGCCTACCTAGCCAGT
>NC_051396.1:22595-35175 GCF_015228065.2 Penaeus monodon | reverse complement strand
TTTAAATTTGGATAAAAAGAACAGGGAGGCATTCTCAGAAATAACGCGAGAGATTGGAGAGACCTTGGCATTGGTTACTAGCATCCCCCCAAAAGAAAGTAAATTTGCTTTAAACAAAAACTAAGAATGGGGCACAAAAGACGGGCTAAAACTCTTTGTGGGGATGCAAGGGCCCCTTTAAATGATCGCAATGTTGGAAAGATTTTCAACATTTTCAGCCCAGCGTATGTACTTGTCTCCACCATATAAAATTGAAAATGTTTGGGGAGGATTGTGCATAGAGGGTCTTTTTATTTTTTCCTTAGGGAGACTAATATTCTAATAAAATTTTAATTATGCATAATGTTTATGGAAAAATTTTTATACCTTAGATTTAAAATATTTATGCTTTGTTTTTGAATTTGTTTTTTGTTATTTATAAATATCTATTGATAGTTTTAAAAGTTTTAAACCTTTTAATTTTCTTTAACAAGGTTTTTCGCGCTAATGCCCTTTAGCTGTTGACGGGGGAAATAAAGTTTAAAAAATAAAATTAAATCCCACCCCCGCCTAAACCCAGCAAAAGGAGTTGTCTTCGTGATAGATGGGGGAAAAAATAAAAGCATACCCTAAAAACAAATGCGAGAGATTAAAATATTTTGGCATTGGGTGACCAGCATCCACCCAACCGAAAAGTAAAGTTGTTTAAAAGACAAAAATCGGACACAAGAGCTGACTCGGCCCTGATGGTTAAAACCCAAAACACTTTGTGAGGGATGCCAAAGCCATTAAGGGTTCGCACGTATGGAAAGATGTGCAACTTCCCCCCAAAAAATGTATGTTCTTGTCCCCCCCATATACCTAAAAAAATGACGGGGGGGGATTGTACTGAAGGTCTTTTAGTTTCCTTGGGGAGGCAAATATTTTTCAATAAATAGAAATTTTTTTAATTTTTAAATTTCTAAAAAGGTGTTCGCCGCAAATACCTTAGCTGTTGACGCGCAGACAATTTTAAAAAATCAATCTTTAAAAAGTTAAGACCCAAAAGGCCCCGTGTCCCCGGGTGGGGACGAGGTGCTTTAGTTAGGTTAGGTTGGGTTTTGGGTTTGGTTTTGGTTTGGTTAGGTTTAGGGTTGGTTTTTGGTTAGGTTTTCTTAGGTTTGGGTAGGGGTTAGGTAGTTAGTTATTAGGGGCCTAAACTAAACCCAACCGCCAGATCAAACTTCCTTCTGCTCACTGCTGCAAAGCCCCACCCTTTTCAATTTTCGAACCTCTTTTTTATTTCGTCCGATCCTTGGTACTTAGAAATGTGCTGAAAAAATCTCTCTCTGACTTCTGCTTCAGCTCTCCCCTTTCCCAATTCCGACCAAATCCCCTCACTTGTTTAAAGGGGGGAATTGGGGGGAATTCCCAAAACCAGGACCTTAGTGAACTTAATTAAGCTCTTCCACAAGATTTCCCCTTCTCCTACCTAGATCGGTTATCCCGGGGGGTTGAAAAACCAAACTGGAAAGTAGGAGATCCCGGAAACCTTTTAGTCTTTTTGTAGTAAATCAGGGGTTTATGAAGTCCCGGTGTAATGAAAAGGGGGTTTCCATTCTCGCATACAGGGCTCCACAGGTGAAAAGACCTAAAGCCCCTCAGTTTTTTTAAAAACTTCATTATGACTGGTCCCCCATCCGAGAAAGTGGGAAATTGCAGTAAAAACTTCAAAATCCATAATCAAGTTTACAATAGCCTCCATAAAACCATAGAAGCTTGTGCTCTGCACCCAAGATAATGTAAAAGAACCCCCAAAAATACAAGCATTTTTTGTGCCCCACTTTTAACTGTTTGATGTAGGCACCCATTAAGTCTAATTCAAAAATTAGACCCAATTGACAATTTTCAGGGGGTTTTGCGCCTAAAAAAGGGGAGAGGGAAATTTCCTCGTTTCTTGGAGAAATTTAAACCCCAGTATTTTGCCCCTGCACCCTGATTTATTCGTCTGCATGTGCCCCCTTGCACACCCTGTAACTTCCTCCTGACACAAATGTTAAGTCTCCACATAAAATTTACATGAGACTGCACCGGGAACAACCTTTACGATGTCATTTATAGCAAACAGGGCACAGTTAAGACACCCCCCCTTGTGGCCCCTTCCATTAATCTTCCGTTAGAAAAAATTTTTTTCCTACCCAAACTCTAAACTTCCGTCAAAAGGGAAGCTTTGTTAAAGGGGGGGAATGCTCCTTTTAAAAAATTCTACGCTTCATAGTAGCGCCCCAAATAGTATCGGGCCCTTTTAAAGGTCAAAAGACTATCATGTGACGCCCCCCCTATTGGACTCGCGTGCGAAGGGAAATTCTTTTACGTTTCCATCCTCACAAGTCATCTGTGGTCAAATCTCAAATTTCTAAACCCATTTGAGTGGGGGTCAACTTTTTTCTTTTTCAACAGCCTTAACCTGAATTTAAACCATTTTCTCCATCAGCTTGCAGATGCAGCGGTGGGGGGAAAGGGGCCCTGTAATTTCCTGGTGTGGAAAAGCATCTTGCCGGGTTTTGGGAAACGGGAATATAATGCTTCTTTCATGTGGGGGGCCCACGGGCCCCTCCCTTAGAGCCTATTGAATAGGTCTACAAATTTCGGGGAGCTCTCTGGTAAGTGAGATATCTTTTGGAGGGAAATATCGTCATTTCCTGGGGCAGTCTTACGGCAGAGCTGCAAAGCAAGTCCATCTCCTTGCAAAAAAATGGCAAGTTATATGGAAGTTCACTGCAAACCTACTGAAGCCCGACACGGGGTTTTGTTTCCTTTTCAGCCCGAAGAGGGGGAGAATCGGCAGTATAAGATGCTCCGAGAGATCCTGCCGGGGATTTACTACTCATTTGCAACATTTTTTTTTGTCTGTGATGTTTTATCCCCTCTACTTCAGAACAGGTTGTGACATGGATTTGCTTTTTCCAGCGATCTTACGCACCTTGTCCCATACCTGGGGGCCCCCGATTTAACTGGGGAGCATCTGTCTCCACGACGTCCGTCTGCCTCCTTTAGCACCGCCGGCCCTTTGGCTCGGGTCTTTTGAATTGTAAGTTAAAATGCTGGGGAAAATCGTTTCAAATCCCTTAACAGCTTTTCTTGCTCTAAAGGCTTGTTGGCATTCATCGACCACCAGGTACGGAGGTCAGGGAAATGCCCACTATTTTGAAATGGATGCTTTTCTGCAAGGTGTTTTCTGATGTAAATGATTAACGCATTTTGAACACACTGGAAATCATTCAAAATTCTTGAAATCGCATTTGATTAAAAAGATTCCATTCTGCATTTTTAAAAAGTGGCCATCTCTGCACCCATTGACTGGAATACCATTCCCCCCTCCAAAATTTTTGGGTAGTGGTCGTTTCCTGTAATCTTCCATGACCTCCAAGTAAGTTAAACTCTAAATCAGGTGAGCCTCTGATAGGTTTATTTGGAGAATGCCCCCAGTTTGAATTTGGGAAATGTGTGGGAGTGTCATTGTTCAGAAAACTCATCTCCCTTTTAAAGAACAGGACCCCAAAGGGCCCCCTTCCTCGGATTGCACAAAGTGTCTCCCCAGAGTATGCCGACCATTGAAATCTCCCAAGAGTAAAATGGATGTGGAAAACTGCTCAAGTAGTTTTTCCCCAACATTAATGTTCAGATTATTGTGGGAAGGGTAGATGGTGCAACAGTGAAGGTCGTGTCAACCTTTTCTCACAGCCTTCACCTGCAATTTTTCTGATCGATGGCCTAAAAGGGAATATTTGAGTACCTTCTCTACTCTCCATGAGGTCTATTGTCAAAGGCCCCATAAGGGGCTTAAACTTGGAATCCTCTCAGGAAATGGTACAATTTTCCCGGGTCAAAATCTCTTTTAGGCATACACAAACTGGGTTTTTATGAACTATCGTATTGCAGTTCTTCCCTTTTGCATAAATTTCCCCTGACATTCCCATTGGTTAGGGTATCCAGTTCTTTATATTTTCTTCATAAGGTTTTCCAGCACCTGGGTTAAGGTTTCCCCCACATGTTTGGGTTGTCCCTTTCCATGACCCGGGGGAGAAACCTTTTTAATGGTTGTTTACCTTTGGGGCTATTTTCCCGGGTTTCCCTTGGACGGGTTTTCGGGATTTCTTTGCCTGAACAAAAAACGGACCGACCCTTTGCTTCAGGGGTATTCTGCCTACACGAGGCCCCTGGGGATGTGGTGGCGCGGGAGCTGTCCCGTTGGGCCTCTGGGGCCTTAAATGATGGCTCCAAGCCCTTTCCCTTTGGGGAGGAGGATCTCCCAATAGACCCCTCACCCTACTCCGTTTCTGGTAAAACAACTAAACAAGGCAGTGTCAGCAATTTGGGATTGGGGGTTAAAGGAAGTGGCAGAGTGTGTGTTTTATGAGCATTGGAGGGAAAAAGGGTTGGGGGGGAAGGATGGGCTAAAACAAAGAAAAGGACCACCGGGCTGTAAAAACAGCACAGGGGACGTCGCTTTGCCTCGGGAAAACTAACTTTTCCTTGCTCCTTATTACCAAATTTCCCTTTTTTTTAAATTTGTATCTTTTACATTGCTTTGAAGGAGCTTCATGAGCTTCTTTGCGGGGTAACAGCTATTGGACCGGGCATTTGCATCTCCGGATACCTGTTGTCCACACTTAAAAACTACTTTTGGGTTGCCTATTTTCTTTAAACGGAAAGATTTCTCTATGCCCAAAACCCTGGCGTGGAACACCGCATAGGGTTGGGCACAATGGCTTTACCTTGAGGGGGTACCATGCAAATTTAAACCGTTTCTGAGGACAAACGTGTTAAAAAGTTAAAAGACGGTCACTCTCGTCGGGTGATAAACCCTCAACTACAGGCTACCATCTCATTTGGGGGGTGATGCGAGATCAGTTTGAAATACTTCAAAAAAAAATTATGTACTTCAAAATATAAAGATCCATGACTGTACCCCAAAATGGTATTCATATAGGTACTTACTAATAAAATGCTTTCTATTTATCAGGTAAGTTTTCCCTTAGCAGATTGAGGAGGACTTTTCCCCTTTTTTCCCTGGTTTGGACCCGGGGAAAACTATTACAATTCCCTTTTTGCCCTTTGGAAGCGGAAAAGGTTCCCAAAAGTGACATGTGATTTTTCCAGGGAATGGCCCGGGGGATTGCGTAGGCCCCGTCGGAGAGACTGATCTTTGAAAATTTGTAGTCTCATAAAAATTGGGAACCCTTCATTTCCCCCACCCCCCCCCCCCCCCCACCTGGATCCGAGAGGGAAGCATAGTTGGGGCTCAAAATTTCCCAAACACCCACAGGGTAGGAGGAAATATAGCACCCCTTTTTACAGTACTTATGGCATCAGGAACCCTATTGCTACCACCGAATATGTCTGTTTGCCCCTAGCCATATTTGACCACCAAAATTTGACTTGCCGGGGGCCTTGATCAGCCCCCCGTCCAACCAGAATAAAGGACCAAAGAGATGTTTTTTGCTAGCTTGGGCCAGTGTCACCATCGTCAACCTCCGGACTCCTGTCTCCGGGTAATACGGGATGCCACGCAGGAAATTTACACGTGGAGAGTTCTCCCTGGTCCTAGTGGAATGAACCAGGGGTGGGTGTACCACCCCCACTCTTGGGCCTTGGGAAACCCCCGGGAAACCATTTTGTCTCATCCCCATGGTACCCCCCCATTATGGGTAGCCCTCTGGCCCGGGCTCACAGATCTTTGGGGACCTCAACCCCCACCCTCCGGGGCAAGGCGGCTTCCTTTGGGGGGGCTGTCTTAGAATAAACCAGAAGCAAAGCCCCTTTTCACTGACCCCCCCAAAGTCCATCTCTCGTCTCCTCACATCGGGTCAGTGGTTCCAAACTCAGTGTACTCATATTCGGGGCTTGCGTGGTCGTCTCGTTTACAACTCCACACCCCAACACACTCATATGTGTATATATATATATTAATATATATTTAATATATATATTATATATATTTTATATATTAATATTAAAATTATATATATTTTTGGTAACATATGGATATGAGCATAAGGTGATGCTGGGCACAACCAAGAAATGTGTAGAGAGCACTACGGAAAACCAAAGACAAACTGAATGTTACACAAAAAAGATAATGTAAAGGGTACTGCCAAGAGGAGAAGCATTTCACAATATGATACCCATCCCCAAGACTTTGCTTGCGGGTGTTGGGTGATGACGGTACAAACTCCGGGGAAAGCCATATTAGGTGTAGTGGCGGTTACCTCCTTTGTAGGCATGACGTGCATGGAAATACTTTTATTTTATTGCATGAGCTACATTTTCTACTTCTCCCAGAACACTTAATTGATATATAGAAATATATCTTCCAGTAACAACAGCATACAGTAGTAGCTCATCGCGAATCTCATCTTGTGGGAGGACATGATCTAAGAACAGGGACAGCCCATGAGGAGGAGCCACTCCAAGTGTACACTCTTGCTAAGTGAACTTGTCAGTCATATACCATTTTTAGTTCAAGGAAATGATGATAAGGTGCAAAGTGTTATTTATTTTATATAATTTTCAGTTTTTCTTTCTTTCTTTACAAACAATTTTATGCGGATATATTACCTCTAATTGGAAGTTTTTACTCACCAAATTTGATATCACAAATTTTTAAGCCTATTTCTCCCTGTGAAAAGGACAAACCCGCAATTTTTTATTTACGAGGTTAATCAAAGATCGTTACCCCCCTGAAACAAAAAATTATATCATAATGTGAGGATGCCTTTTGAAGTTAAATGCAATCCCAACTTGTTAAAGAGATAACCGAGAGATATGATATTTAAACAAAAATAATATGATACTGAATATCAGAAGTGGCAAAAAAAAAGTAAAGGCTTGTCCTATATTCTTTGATATTTATTTGCACTTTGTCTATTTTTTGGCACCCCCTCTCTCTCTCTCTTGAAAACATTTCCCCAATGAAAGGATCGAAACAGTAGTTGACTATCACAGTTTATTTTGAATAATGTTACAGTTCTCTCGTCCCTTGGGGTGAGAGATACCCTTCTTTCATCATCATGTACTAAATTTATTGCATTGGGTTATAATACAATGCAGAGTCCGTAGCTAGATCTCCAAGGATCAAGTAAACGGAGTTCACCAAACCTGTACAAGTTTCATTCTTAAACTATTATACCTCTATGATTATATACATATGTATGTTTATGTTTTTAATTGTGTAGTTATGTGCTATATATGTGGGCCTGTACATAGTTCTGTAGGTTTTTTTGTATGTATTTTTTATGAAAATTTATTATATATGGAAGTATGTATAATTACATTAAAGCTATATTTGTATGCTGTGTATGTAAAAATGTATGGGTTTTTGTGTGTGGTGGTGTACTTTTTTGTACATATATGGTTAATTCTTGTATATTATATTATATATATATATATATATATAATATATATATTAAATTTTGTGTGTGTTGGTGTGTGTGTGTGGGGTGTGTTGTGTGTTATGGGTTGTGTGTGTGTGTTGTGGTTTTTTTATTTCTATGTATATATAATGTTGTGTGGGTGTGTGTGTGGTGTGTTGTTGGTGTGTTGTGTGTGGTGTGTGTTGTGCGCGCGCGCGTCGTGGCTATATTCGTACAACACACCCTCACCCCACACACACACCACGCACACACACACCCACACACCCACACACACACACCACACACACAGAAAAATTTTATATGTAAATATATTATAATATATATATAATATATTTATATATATTATATATAATTTTTTTAAATATAATATTTATATATTTTTTATATTTATTATATTATATAAATATTAATATCTATATATTAATATTATTAAACCATATATTTACTTATTATATCTTATATATTTAAATATTTATATTATTTTTATAATATATTTTAATATTAAAATTCTATAATATAAATATTATATATTTTATTATTATTAATATATTATTTAATTATTTATTATACCACACACAAACCCACCCACACCCCACACCACACAACACCAATTTTATTTTACTATTATTATATATTATATATATATATTTTATAAATATATATAATATTATATTTATATATATATCTAATTTTATAAAAAAATATTTATATATAATTTTAATTTATATATATAGATATATATAATATATTTATATAATATAAATTATATAAAATTATATAATATTTATATATTATATATATATAATAAAAAAACTTTATAATATTATTTTTATAATTATTTTTATATTATATTATAAAAAAACATTTATATTTATAATATATATAAAATTATTTCTTATATATATTAATTTTAATATATATTATATACACATTATATGTAAAAACAATTTATTATAATATAATATATATAATTTAAAATATATATATAATTATATAATATAATATATATATATATATATATATATAATATATATATTATATATATAATTAATATATTTTAGTTATATATATTATATATATGTGTGTGTTTGTGTGGTGTGTGTGGGTTTTGTGTGTATTTAAAATTTTATATTATATATATATTATAATATATATATATATATATTTATATTTTATATATATTTCTATATATATATACATATATAATATAACAATATTATTAATAATTTACAAAATATATATTATATATATATATAATAATATATATATATATTTTATTATTATTTTATATTTATTTTTAAAATTATAATTTATATATATATATATATATATTATAATATATATATTATATATAATAACCCCCAAAAACCCACACACACCCCCACAACCCCCCCACACACACACACCCCCACACACCCACACCTATTTAATATATTTTTTACATATATTTCTATATATTATAATATATATATATATTATATATATAAAAATTATTAAAATATTATAATATATTTAAATCAACTATATTATAAAAAAAATATATATTATAATTATATTTTTATATATATTAATATATTTAATATATTATTATTATATTATATATTAATAAAAATTTATATATATACTATATTTAAATATTTTAATTATATTTAAATTTATATTATATTAATTTATTATATCTTAATATATATTATTTATAATTTATTATATATACATATTTTATACATTTTTATATTTTTCTTTTTTTTTATTTAAATTTTATAATTTTTTTTTTTTTTGTGTGTGTGTGTGTGTGTGTTGGGTTTTGTTTTGTGTGGGTGTGTGTTTTTTTTTTGTTATTTTTTTTCCCTATTTATATTTTTTTTTCTTTTTCTTTATTTTAATTATTTCCCCCCCTTTTTTATATTTTTTTTTTTATATATTTATTTTTCTTTTATTTTTCATCTTTTATTATATCTAATTTAATTTTTTTTTTTATTTTTTTTCCCTTTAATGTTTGTTTTTTTTTTTTTTCTTTTTTCTATCTATCATATATTTATATTTTTGTTGTGTGTGTGTGTGTGGGGTGTTTTTGGTGTGTGTGGGGGTGTGTGTGGTGTGTGTGTGTGTGTTTTATGTTTTGTGTTGTGGGTTTTATTTTTCTTTTTTTTCCCCCCCCTATATTTATTTATCTTTTTTATTTTTTTTGGTGTGTGTGTGTGTGTTTGTGGTGTGTGTTTTTTAATTTTTTTTTTATTTTTTTTTATATTTTTTTTTTTTTTTATTTTCCATTCACCCTTTTTTTTCCCCCCCCCACCCCCCCCCTGGTTCCGGTTTGTTCCCCTCCCCCGCACTTTGCTTCTCTCATTTTTTTTCAAAATTTACCGTTCTCCATGCTGCTTATATTAAAAAAACCCCACCATTTTTTTGCTGTCTAAAGCGAAATGTATTTTTTATACATATATCCATACGTATACATACATAAATCCTATGCATGTGATAGAGAGGCAGTGTGTGGTTTTGTGTGTGTATGTGTGTGTGTGTTAGTTCTTCTATAAAGTACTTTTGTATCTGTGGTTTTTGCCTGTGGGTTTGCATACATACCCATATATGTAAAACCACATCCACATATATACACGTGACAAAGACCAGCATAAGGCTATTTTCTACCGGGACTACGTATTGAACGTACAAAATGGAATGGTCAGAGCCAGCAGGGCGCGTTTCCACCCCGCGGAAGCGAGCATGCAAACCCGTCGGTGAAGACAATGTGCATCGAATCAAAGTGGGAGAAACCCAGACAGTCTATAATTGCAGTCGGTTTCAAAATCATCGTGTGAGTGAGTCGAGGGTAAGAACGTCGGCACTGAGATTAAGAATAATAACTGGAAAAGTGCAGAAAACCGTAAACAAGTGCGCATCACTGATATGGTTTTTATTTTTTAAAACCTTTTAAGGAGAGTCTCAGATTCCATACGCTTAACACAATGTGGATTTCCAACAGTTTTAGGCAACAGGAGAGTAGAATAGGTGAGAATTTTTTCTTCCACATAAACTTTCAAGGTAAATCGATGATTCAAATATGTTACTCCTTCTCTTTAATTTGTAACAAAGCACCAAATATTGCATCGCGATGTTGCATCAGGAACTGGGGAGGTCCAATGAATCTCGCCCAAGTCTGTTGAAATCCGGTAGGCACTTATTAGCAGAGTTGAATAAAGGCAACTTGAATGAGTGATTATAACGAATGAGGGTTGGGGTTTTACCCCACAAAAAAACGAAACCCGGGGAAAATCAAAGGGAAGGGCAAATTATGGTTTTAAAAACAATAACAACAATATTAAAACACCTTTTAACTAAGAAATCTGTCCTAACCCTGCGGATTTATCATATTAATATTTCATAATTACCATTACCAAAGCCTGCCATTCCTCGGGATCAGAGGAGGTATACTACAGTAAGTCCATAAGGGTGTCAACTAGTAAGAGCTAGCGTAAGGGCAGAATTCTTATGACTGCTTTGAGTGCAATCTCCATAAGTATTAAAATTTTAATTTTATATATATATATTATATATTTTATTATATTATTATATAATAATTATTAATTGTGTGGGTGGTGGGGTGTGTTTGGGGGTGTGTGGTTGTGTGTGTTTGTGTATGTTTTATATTATATAATATATTATATTATATATATATTTTATTATATATATATAATATAAAATATATATAATTATAATATAATATATTAAATATATATTATTATATATATATTTTATATATTATTATATATATATATATATAATATAAATTTTAAAAGATAGATAATAATTTTAAATAATTATTTTTAATTTATTTATTATTATTATTATTAAAATATTTTTTTTTATATTTATTATTTATATATTATATTATATTATATTATATTTTTATATATATATTTATATATTCTATTTTTATTAAACCCCCCACACCCCCCACACCCACCCCCACCAATAATTATTATATCATATTATATATATTATATATATTTTATTTTATATACTTATTTTATAATTATTATATCCCTATATATTTTATAAAATATTTTTATATTATTTTATATATATTTATTAAAATTATAAAATTTCCTGCCCCCTTTTCCTTGTGTGTGTCCCTTCTGCTTTGAGATTGTATTTCACTTCTTTATTGCTGTTCAGAGAATTCTCTCTCTTCCTCACCTTCTCTTTCTGCCCGCTAAAATACATTAATTCTCTCAGGAATGAAAAATGACATTTATATCTCTATACTTCATAAAACAAACAGAATCCAAGTCCCATTTTTCTTTTAAAAATGCATAATGATAAGAAAAATTAAAAATATCTTTTGACTTGATTATTTTGAATGATAAAAATTTTCCCAGTTCTAATTAACATAAACCCCCCAATTGTCGCCCTTTTCCCTTTTCCTCTACTTTCCCCTTTCCCTTCTACATGAATATTCTCCCTTTCTCTTCCGTTTCCCATTACCCTCCCTTTTCCTTGTCCCTTATGTATCCATTCCGTCCTTCTATCCTTTCGATTTTTCCAATCTTTCTGATCCCCTCCACCCTCTTCTTTTTTTACACCTTCTCCTTGTCTCATCTTGCTTTGATCAAACCTAATCATAGTTGTGCCTCTAAATTAAAGGTTCCCCTTTTATCTTTATATAAACTATGAGATCTTTGGGAAACGGTATGTGTACATAATTTCTAACCAACGCAAAGGTTAACGAAAGAGAACAAATGCATGTTAGTAATAATTACTAGCGATCCATTACTAAACAACCTTCCACATTTATCATTCTGGGTATTCATGATACGTATATGCATTACAGATGTAAACAAGACGACTATGAATTTTCCTAAAAACGAAGAGGTTTTGTATATACTCTACAGACAAAAAACCCAAAAAAACCCGCAAACATACAGAAAGCCCCACAAAACACCACACACACACAATACTATTATATACATATGTGTTTTTGTGTTTTGTGGTGTGTGTTTTTTTTTTTTTTTTTTTTTAATTTTTTTTTTTATTTTTTTTTTAAATTTTTTTTTTATTTTATATTTTTATTTTAAAATTTTAAATTTTATTTTTTTTTTTAAAATTTTTTTAAAAATTTTTTAAATTTAATAAAAATTTTAATTAAGAAATTTTTAATAAAAAATTTTTAAAAAAATTTAATATTT
>NC_051396.1:7595-20095 GCF_015228065.2 Penaeus monodon | reverse complement strand
ATGCCTTGTTCTTTAAATCAAAATTAAATGTGAAAAGGGGGTTTTTTAGAATGGATCAAGAAATTATAAATGCATTTGTTTTTTTTTTTTTCCTTGGGTTGTTAGAAATCCCTTTCCCCCCAAAAAAATTTTTTTTAAAAAAAAGGGGGGAAAAAATTAAAACAAAAGGGTTTTGATCAAAGCAAGATGAGACAAGGAGAAGGTGTAAAAAAAGAAGAGGGTGGAGGGGATCAGAAAGATTGGAAAAATCGAAAGGATAGAAGGACGGAATGGATACATAAGGGACAAGGAAAAGGGAGGGTAATGGGAAAACGGAAGAGAAAGGGAGAATATTCATGTAGAAGGAAGGGAAGTAGAGGCAAAGGAAAGGCGACAATTGGGTGGTGTGATTATGTATAATTATTGTAACTGAGGAAATATTTATCATTCTACTATAATCAAGTCAAAAGATATTTTTTATTATTCTTATCATTATGTATTTTTAAAAGAAAAATGGGACTTGGATTCTGTTTGTTTTATGAAGTATAGAGATATAAATGTCATTTTTCATTCCTGTGAGAATAAATGTATTTTAGCGGGCAGAAAAAGAACGGTGAGGAAGAGAGAGAATTCTCTGAACAGCAATAAAGAAGTGAAATACAATCTCAAAGCAGAAGGGACACACACAAGGAAAAGAGGCAGGAAAATATATATATTAATAATATATAATTTTAATATAATAAATATTATATAATAATTATAATTATTTATATTTAAAATATATATATATAGAAATATTATATATATTTTATATTATATAATATAATATAAAAATATATGTGGGTGGTTGTGTGTGTGTGTGTGTGGTGTTGATATATAATAATATATATAATATTATAATATAATATATTTTATATATATATTAAAATTTTATAATATACATAACTACAATATATAATATGATAATAAATATATATTATTAATAATAATTATATAAATACATATGTTTTATTTTTTTAAAAATCTATATTATATCTTCTATCTATCTATATTATATATTATATATATATTATAATAATAATATATATAATATAATATATATTTTATATATTATATTATATATATAATTATAATTATATATATATATATTATATATATATTATTATATATATATATATATCATACACAACACAACAACCACACCCACAAACACACACCCCCACACACACAATATAATAATTATTATAATATATATATATATTATATAATTATATAATATAATTTTATATTAATACTTATGGGATTGCACTCAAAAAACAGATAAAATTCTGCCCTTACGCTACTCTTATAGTTGACACCCTATGGACTTACTGAATACCCCCTCTGATCCCCGGGAAAGCAGGCTTTGGAATGGTAAATTTTGAAAAAATTTAAATGATAAATCCCAGGGGTTAAAAGATTCTTTATTTTAAAGGTTGTTTTAATATTGTTGTTATTGTTTTTAAAACCTAATTTGCCCTTCCCTTTGATTTTCCCCGGGTTTCGTTTTTTTAGCCTTGGGTAAAACCCCCAACCCTCATTCGTTATATCACTCATTCAAGTTGCCTTTATTCAACTCTGCTAATAAGTGCCTACCGGATTTCAACAGACTTGGGCGAGATTCATTGGACCTCCCCAGTTCCTGATGCAACATCGCGATGCAATATTTGGTGCTTTGTTACAAATTAAAGAGAAAGGAGTAACATATTTGAATCATCGATTTACCTTGAAAGTTTATGTGGAAGAAAAAATTCTCACCTATTCTACTCTCCTGTTGCCTAAAACTGTTGAAAATCCACATTGTGTTAAGCGTATGGAATCTGAGACTCTCCTTAAAAGGTTTTAAAAAATAAAAACCATATCAGTGATGCGCACTTGTTTACGGTTTTCTGCACTTTTCCAGTTATTATTCTTAATCTCAGTGCCGACGTTCTTACCCTCGACTCACTCACACGAGTTTGAAACCGACTGCAATTATAGACTGTCTGGGTTTCTCCCACTTTGATTCGATGCACATTGTCTTCACCGACGGGTTTGCATGCTCGCTTCCGCGGGGTGGAAACGCGCCCTGCTGGCTCTGACCATTCCATTTTGTACGTTCAATACGTAGTCCCGGTAGAAAAATACTTATGCGGTCTTTTTTTACGTGATTTTATTGG
The DNA here is from genome assembly GCF_015228065.2 of Penaeus monodon. Lineage (NCBI taxonomy): Eukaryota > Metazoa > Arthropoda > Malacostraca > Decapoda > Penaeidae > Penaeus > Penaeus monodon. Next base: position 17,918 of record NC_051396.1, on the reverse strand, counting down.
ATGGGGGGTTCATATTAGGATGTACAAACCCACAGGCAAAAACACAGATACAAAAGTACATATAGAAGAACTAACACACACACACATACACACACAAAACCACACACTGCCTCTCTATCACATGCATAGGATTTATGTATGTATACGTATGGATATATGTATAAAAAAAATACATTTCGCTTTAGACCCGCAAAAAAATGGTAGGGATTTAATTTTAAGCAGGCTGGAGAACGGTACAATTGAAAAAATGAGAGAAGCAAAGTGCGAGGGATTTTTAACAAACCGGAACCAGGGGGTGGGGGGAAAAAATAAGGTGTAAAAATAAAAAAAAATTTTAAATAATATAAAAAAAAATAAAAAAAAAAATAAAAAAACACACACACACACACACACACACAACACAAAAAAATAAAAAAAAAAAATAATAATATATTAATTAAAAAAAAAGAAAAAAAAAACACACACACAAAACATATTACAACACACACACACACACCCCCACACACACACACACACCACACAACCACCACACACACACACAAAATTTTAAATATATTAAAATATAATAGTAGAAAATAAATAATTAAATAATAATATATATGACAATACATTATGTATAAAATATATATATAAATAATATAACTATATCGTATATATATATATATATTATATATATATATATGTATGTATATATTATATATATATATATAATATATATCAGTAGTATATATATAGTATTATATATATAGTAATATATGTATATATAGGGCACATATAATCCTTCCTATATACAGTATAATATACAGCACACACACACACACACACCATACACACACACACCACACACACACAAACACACACACACATCTATATATATATATTATATACTATATAGTGATATATATATATATAGTATGATCAATATATATAGATATAATATATGGTTATATATAATGATATAGATATATATATATATATATATATACTAGTATATATATATATATATATATATATATATAATATATACAATATACAATATAGATAGTATATATGTATATATATTATATATATGGGGGATATATGATATTATATATCATTATTATATAGTATATATAAAGTATAAATATATTATATGGATATAGTATATGTGATATATATATTATATATGTGTTGTGTGTGTGTGTGTGTGTGTGTGTGTGTGTGTGTGTGTGTGTGTGTGTTTGTGTGTTTGTGTGTGAGATATATATATATATATATTATGATAGTATATTATAATAATATATATATATATATATAGTTATATATATATATAATATTATTATATATAGTATATATTATATATATATATATATATATAGTATATATATAATATATATATAATATCTATATATACTATATATAGTATACACACACATACACACAACACACACACACACACACACATATATAATATATATATATATACATAGATAGTAATATATATAGATATATATATATATATAGTATAGTATATATATATATATATATGTTATAGTATCAAATGAAAGATGTGTATATATATATTAGATATGAGTAATATAGTACTAATGTCTATATTATATATATATATTATATATACGTTGTTTTAACATTATATTGTATATATTATTAATATCTATATATATATATATACTAAAATATTAGTATATATATATATATATATATTATATATCTATAATATATTGTTTATATATATATGTTTTATATATATATATATATATATATTATATATATTATATATTATATAATATATAATATATATATATGCTATATATATATACTCTATATATATGTGTGTGTGTGTGTGGTGTGTGTGGGTGTGTGTGTGTGTGTTTTGTGTGTGGTGTATATATTGTATTATAATATATATATATATATATATAATATTATATATATTAATATATTATCTATATATAGTTATAATATGTATATATATGATATGTATTATAATATGTTTTATATATATATGTATATATATATATTAGATATATAGATATAATATATATATATATGTTTTTATATAATATGCTACTATATATAGTTGTTATATATACATAATATAGATATATATAGATTATATATATATATATATAATATATCATATATATATTCGGTGTGTGTGGTTGTTTGTGTGGTGTGTGTGTGTGTGTGCCTGTAGGTGTGTGTGTTTGTGTGTGTGTGAGTGTGTGTGTGTGTACGTATATTATAGCGCTACGCAACGCGCGCGCGCACACACACGACACACACACACACTCACACGACACACACACACACACCACATCACACCCCACACACACACACACACACAAACACACACACACACCACACACACACACACCACACCACACACATATATATATATATATATATTATATATATAATATATATATATATATATAGTACAATAGAATTACCTATATATGTACAAAAAAGTACACACACACACACACACATACATATTTACATACACATACATACACATATATATGCTTTACATGTACATTCATACATACTTCCATATATAATATATACATAAATAAATACATACATAAACGCCTACAGAACTATGTACATGGACACATATATATGCCTACATAACTACACACATTCAAACATACATACATACATATGTATATAATCATAGAGGTATAATAGTTTAAGAATGAAACTTGTACAGGTTTGGTGAACTCCGTTTACTTGATCCTTGGAGATCTAGCTACGGTCTCTGCATTGTATTATAACCCAATGCAATAAATTTAGTACATGATGATGAAAGAAGGGTATCTCTCACCCCAAGGGACGAGAGAACTGTAACATTATTCAAAATAAACTGTGATAGTCAACTACTGTTTCGATACCTTTTCATTGGGAAATGTTTTCAAGAGAGAGAGAGAGAGAGTGCAAAAAATAGACAAAGTGCAAATAAATATCAAAGAATATAGGACAAGCCTTTCCCTTTTTTTTAGACGACCCTTCTGATAATTCAAGTATCATTTGAGTGTTATGTGTTTAAGTTCTATCATATCTCTCGGTTATCTCTTTAACAAGTTGGGATTGCATTTAACTTCAAAAGGCATCCTCACATTATGATATAATTTTTGTTTCACGGGAGGTAACGATCATTGACTCTAACCTCGTAAATATTAATTGCTGAGTTGTCCCTCTTCACAGGGAGTAAGTATGGCTTAGAAATTGTGCATATCAAATTTGGTGAGTAAAAACTTCCAATTAGAGGTAATATATCCGCATAAAATTGTTTGTAAAGAAAGAAAGAAAAACTGAAAATTATATAAAATAAATAACACTTTGCACCTTATCATCATTTCCTTGAACTAAAAATGGTATATGACTGACAAGTTCACTTAGCAAGAGTGTACACTTGGAGTGGTTCCTCCTCATGGGCTGCCCCTGTTCTTAGATCATGTCCTCCCACAAGATGAGATTCGCGATGAGCTACTACTGTATGCTGTTGTTACTGGAAGATATATTTCTATATATCAATTAAGTGTTCTGGGAGAAGTAGAAAATGTAGCTCATGCAATAAAATAAAAGTATTTCCATGCACGTCATGCCTACAAAGGAGGTAACCGCCACTACACCTAATATGAGCTCCCCTGGTAGTTAGTTACCTGTCAGTCACAATCACCTGTCAAGCAAAGTCTTGGGGATGGGTATCATATTGTGAAATGCTTCTCCTCTTGGCAGTACCCTTTACATTATCTTTTTCGTGTAACATTCAGTTTGTCTTTGGTTTTCCGAGTGCTCTTACACTTTTTATTGGTTGTCCCAGCATCACCTTATGCTAAAATTCCATATTTTTTAAAATTAATTTTAAATATATTTATATATATATATATATATTATAATTATATATATAAAATATAAATATAATATTATATATTACCTTGAGTGTGTTGTGTGTGTGGTTTAAAGCGAGACGACCCTGCAAGCCCCAGCATTATGACACGGGGTTTGGAGCACCACTGTCACCAGATGTGAGCGAGACGAGAGATGGACTTGGGTGGGTCAGTGAAAAGGGGCTTAGCTTGCTGGTTTATTCTTGAAGACAGCCCCCCTAACGGAAGCCGCCTTGCCGCGGAGGGGGGGGCTTGAGGTCCCAATGATCTGATGAGCCGGACCAGAGGGCTACCCTATGGGGGTTCCCATGAGGGAGACAAATGGTTTTCCTGGTTCCCAAAGGGCCTAAGAGGGGGGGATGGTACCCCCCCCCCTGGTTCTTCCATCTAGGACCAGGAGAACTCCCCCGTGTAATTGCCATGCGGGGCACCCGTTTCCCGGGGAACGGGAGTCCGGGGGTTGGCGATGGTGCACACTGCCCCCTACAGCTAAAACACATCCTTTGGTCCTTTTTCTGGTTGGACGGTGGTTTGGATCAAGGCCCGGTCAAGTCAATTGGCGGGTAAAATAGGGCTGGGGTCAACAAACTTTTGGTCGGTAGCACATGGGTTCCGTGCTGCCATCATACGTAATTGGCTCTTATTTTCCTCACTCCCCTGTGGCTTTTGGGAAATTTTGACCCCAACTATACTTCCCCTCGTCGGACTCCGGGGTGGGTTTGGGGGGGGGGGAGGAAAATGAAGGATTCCAATTTGTATAGTACTACAAATTTACAAAGATCTACTCTCTCCCTGACGACCTACGAAAACCCCCTGACATTCCCTCTGGAACATCACTGTCACTTTGGAACCTTTCCGTTTCCCAAAGGGGGAAAAAGGGGGAAATTGTAAAGTTCCCGGGCCCCCCAAACCAGGAAAAAAGGGGAAAAGCCCTCCTAAATCTGCAAAGGAAATCTTCCCTGATAAATTAAAGCATTTCATATGAAAGTACCTAGTAGTGAATACCTTGATGGTGTTCATTCAGGGACTTGTATTTTTAAAGACAAAATTTTTTTTTTTGAAGATTCAACGGGATCCCGCATCCCCCCACAGGAAGGGTACCGATATTTGGGGTTTTATCCCCAACAGAGTGACCTCTTCTAATTTTAACACTTAGTCCTTCCAAAAGGGTTTTAAATTAAAGCATGGTACCCCCTAAAGGGGTAAGCCATTGTCCCAACCCTATGGGGTGCTTCCACGCCAGGGTTATGGCATGAGAAACTTTTCCCGTTTTTAAAAAAAATAGGAAACCAAAGTATGTTTTAAGTTGGGTAAAACAGGTCTCACGGAGATGACAACTTCCAGGCCATATGCTGTTACCACTGCAAAGACCTCATGAAGCTCTTCAAAGAAATTTAAAAAAGTAAAAATTTAAAAAAGGAATTTTTTATTTGGGGGAAAGGAAAGTTATTTTCCAAAGGAAAAGCGCGTGCCCAGGGGTGCTGTTTGTACAGCCAGGTAGCCCTTTTGTTTCTGTTCTACCCCACCCTTCCCCACCACCCTTCCCTCCAATGCTTCATAAAACACACACCTGCCACTTCCTTTAACCCTAAACCCCAAATTGCTGACACTGCCTCTGTTAGTTGTTTCCCCCAAAAACGGAGTGGATGGGGGGCCCCTATTGAGGGACCCCTCCTCCCAAAGGAAGGTCTTTGGACCATCTTTTTAAGGCCTCAGAGGCCTCAACGGTACACTCCACTCCACCACATCCACAGGGCCTCTGCGCTGGCAAAATCCCCCTGAAGAAAAGGCTCGGTCCTTCTTTGCTCGGGCAAAGAAATCCTGAACCTGCCCAAAGGGAAAACCTGGGGAAACTATTTCCACTTTAAAAACCATTAAAAAGGTACTCCCGGTCAGGGAAAGGGCAACAAAACATTGGGGGGAAAAACCTTAACCACTGCGGGCAAACCCTTATGAAGAAATAATATAAGAACTGGATACCTAATCCAATGGAATGTCGGGAATTTCATAAAAAGGGGAAAACTGCAATACTGATACTTCTTTAAACCCGTTTGTGTATGCCTACAAGAGTTATAAACCAGGGAAAATTGTACCTTTTTCCCTGAGAGGTTCCAATTCAAGCCCTTAGGATTTTTACAATAACCTCAGGGGGTAGCAGAAATGGATTCAAGATATTCCCTTCGGCCATCGATCTCAACAAATGCGTGAAGGCTGTGAGAATAGGCTTGACCGACCTTACACTGTTCATCCTCTACCTTCCTCACATAATCTGAACATTAATGATTTAAAAATCTACTTGAGCTTTTTCCACATCCTTTCTACTCTTGGAGATTTCAAGGGTCGCACACCTCTGGGGAAACCTTTGTAAACCCCGGGGAAAGGCCTTGGAGCCCCTTGTTCTTAAGGTAAGCGTTTACTGACTACACTCCCACACATTTCCAAATTCAAACTGGACTTCCCCAAATTTAAAACCTATCTAGGCTCACCTGTTTCAGAGTTGAACCCACTGGGAGCAGGAAGATTTCAGGAAGCGACCACTATCCAATAATTTTGGGGAGGTGAATGGTATTCCAGTCAAAGGAGTGCAGAATGGCCACTTGAACATGCGACTGAAACTTTTTAGATCAACTGCATATTGCAAGATCTGTGAATGTTTTCCCGTGTTTCAAGATGCTGTTAATCACTTCACCATGAATTTACCCTTTCAGAAGAAGCATCCCTTTTCAAAAATAGTGGGCATTACCGTCGCCTCCATACCCTGGTGGGCATGAATGCCAACAAGCCTTCAGCAAGAAAAGCGCTTAACAGTTGAAACGATCCCCACTTGTAACCTTATCATTACAAAAAGACCCGAGCCAAGGCCCCGGGGTGTCTAAAAGGGGGCTAGACGGCGTCGGGAGACAGTATGTCTCCTCGTTACTCGGGACCCCCTTAGGGATGGGGGCAAGGGCGTAAGATCGTGGAAAAACAAAACCATGTCACAAACCCGTTCTAAGATAGATGGGATAATCTACAACAAAAAAAATTTGCAAATGAGCTAGCTAAATCCCTGGCAGGAAACTCCTTGGGGCTCTTATACTGCTCGATTTCCACTCTTGGGGTGAACAGGAACAACACCCGTGTCGTTTTCAGTAGGTTTGCAGTAGAACTCCATATAAATTGCCCTTTTTGTGCAGGAATGGACTCTGCTTTGCAGCTCTGCCCGTAAGACTGCCCAGGAATGAGATATTCCATACCAAATGATATCTCACTTACCAAGCTCCCAGAAATTCCTGTTAAACCCATTCAATAGGCTCTATAGGGGGGGCACGTGCCATCCACATGGAAAGAACTATTATATTCCGTTCCTAAAACCCCAAAGAGCTTTTCCCCCAGGAAATTACAAACCCAATTTTTCCCCACCCTGCATCTGCAAGCTGATGGGAAAATGGTAAAATTTAGGGTTACATGGGTGTTAGAAAAAAAAAACATGTTGACCCCACATCAATATGGGTTGAGAAAATTTTAGACGACCACAGATGCACTTGTGAGGTGGAAACTGCTATCCGAATTCCTTTCCCCCGCGTCACATGATAGCGACGTCACATATAGTCCTTCTTTGACCTTGAAAAGGCCACATCTACTTGGAAGCTGTCTACCCCTGAAGCGATGACATTGGTTTAAAAGGAGCATTACCCACCTTCAACAAACTTCCTTTCTGCAGGAAATTTAGAGTTCGGGGAGGAAAAATTTTCTCAACCCGGAAGATTAATGGAAAGGGGGCTCACAAAGGGGGTGTCTTTCTGTACCCCGTTTCTATAAAAGACATCGTAAAGGTTGTTCCGGTGCATCTCATGTAAACTGTATGTGGATGACTTAAAACCCGTAGTGCTCGGGGGAAGCTTTGGATGTGCCAGGACACATGGAAAATGCAATAAATCGGGGTTTTGCATGGGCAACTATCATGGGTTCAATTTTCTCCAACAAAACGAGGAAATTTCCATCCTTCCCCCTATTTAGGCGCAAACCCACTGCATTTGTCCCTTTGGGTCTAATTTTTGTCTAGACTTTCTGGGTGCCCCCATCAAAAAGTTAAAAATGAAGGCACAAAAAATGCTTAGTATTTTGCGGTTCTTTTTTCATTTATCTTGGGGGTGCAGACCCACAAAAGCTTCATGGGTTTTTTGGGGCGCTTTTTCGTTAAACTTATTATGGATGTGAGCTTTTCATCTGCACTTTCCCCTTTCTCTGGATGCTGGACTCAGTTCTAATGAAACTTTTTGTCTGTACTGGGCTTTCAGGGCTTCTTCACCCGTGGGTCCCTGTATGCTGAGAATGGGGAACCACCTCTTTTATTACACCGGACTTCATGAACCTATTACTACACAAGACTACAAAGGATTCCGGGTCTCCTACCCGATTGGGTTTTTAAAACCCCCCCGAGATAAACCCTCCTATGGAGGGAATGAGGGAAACTTGTGGAAGAGCTTAATTTAAATCCACTAAGGTCCTGGGTGTTGGGAATTCCCCAATTTTCCCCCTTCTAATCAAATCGACTGGGTTTGGGCGGGGAAATTTGGGAAAAGGGGGAATCGAACAAAGTCAGAGAGGATTTCTTCAGCACATTTCTAAGTACCAAAAGGGTCGGGCCAAAAAATTTCGATGGTTCGAATCTGAAAATGGTGTGGGCTTTGCAGAGTGAGCAGAAGGAAGATTCATCTGGGGTTAGGTAGTTTGGTTAACCAACCTAAACCCCAACTAAACCCAACCCCAGCCTAACCTAACAACCAACCCAAAACCCAACCTAAACCTAACCAACCAAAAAACCCAAACCTAAAACCCAACCCCAACCTCAAGCACCTCGTCCTCCCCCCGGGACCGGGGGCCTCTTGGGGGCTCATAACTGTCTTCAAGATTGATTATTTAAAATTGTCTGCCGCGTCAACAGATAAGGTCATTTGACGGCGAACACCTTGTTAGATATTTAAACTATTAAAAAATCTATCTATTTTATTGAAAATATTAGCCTCCCTAAGAAACTAATAAACCTTCCCATGTCCAATCCTCCCCGTACATTTTTCGTGTATAGGGGGGACAAAACATCATCTTTGGGCTGAGAATGTTGCACATCTTTCCACTACATGTGCGAACCCTTAATGGCTCTTGGCATCCCTCACAAAGTGCTTGGCTTTAACCATCATCGGTCCATGGTCTTCTCTTGTGCCGATTCTGTCTTTTTTTAATACACTCTCTTTTGGGTTGGGATGGATGCTGGTCCCCCAACTCCCAAAAGATCTTTTTAAATCTCTCGCAGTTTGTTTCTAGAGGTATCTTCCATTGTTCCTCCATCTATCACGAAAACAACTCCTTTCTGGGTTTCAGGTGGGTGTGGGGGTTTTAATTTGTTTTTTAAACTTTCTCCGCTAAACAGCAAAGGTCATTAGACAATACCTTGTTAAATGAAAATTAAAAAGGGTTTAAAAATTTAAAAATCTATAATAGATATCTTTAAATAACAATAAACAAAATTTAAAAACAAAAATAAAAATTATACTCTAAATGTATAAAAATTTTTCCTAAACATTATGCTAATTAAATTCTATTAAAATATTTTCTCCCCCAAAGGGAAAAAAATAGACCCCTATGTCAAATCCTCCCCCAATACTTTTTCAATGTTATGGTGGAGACAAGTCATCGCTGGTCTGAAAAGTTTGCACATCTTTTCCACTACATGTGCCCCACATTAAGGGCTCTTGGGATCCCTCACAAGAGCTTAGTCAGTTTGTGTGCCCCATTCTTATCTTGTTAAAAACAACTTCTACTTTTTTTGGTTGGGATGGATGCTAGTCACCCAACTGCCAGGTCATCTCCAAACTCTCGCAGTTTATTTCTGAAGATATGCCCCATTGTTTTTTCCTTTTTCGCGAAGATAATCCTGTGCGGGTTTCGGCCCCGGGGTGTCGGAAGGAAAACGAACATCACAAGCTAGCGGGAGCTGGCTTGGCCTTCTGATCAGCTCGCTCATTCCCCTGCACCCAAAAGCGCTGGGACCCACACAGAATTTCTTGTTATGTTTAAAATCAGTGAAGCCAAACTTGAACCTCCCTCATATTGGGGTGTGATAGTTTTTAAACTTTTGATTGCTTGCAAGGGACTAAAAGTCACATATATCCAATAGAAGGGTTCATAAGATCCTATCATCTTTTAAATACTGAAGGATGGTTTTTTGTTGGGGTTTGGTTAGGGTAGGGGAGGTTGGTTAGGTTAGGTTGGGTTTGGGAGGGGAGGTTAGGTTAGGTTTGGTTTGGGGGTTTGGGTTGGTTTGGTTTGGGGTTAGGTTAGGTTTTTAGGTTTGTTTTGGTTAGGTTTGGGTTGGTTGGGGTTGGGTTTGGGTAGGTTAGGTTGGTTTGGTTTGGTTAGGGTTTGGTTAGGTTGGTTAGGTTAGGTT